>NW_026706252.1:0-162125 GCF_029867415.1 Vicia villosa
CTTCTTTTTTCTTTGCCTCATTTGGGCTTACAAGACAGAAATAAAATAAATGATCCTTCAGGTCTCCCGTGGACGCTTTCTCTTTGCCCCCAGGAATGTGTTGATCTGCTGTTCTTCTTGAAGCTGTCCGGTGAGCTCCAATATCCTTCTTTCATAGTCCTGACAGTATGATCTGAAGGTGTCTCTTTCCTCTTTGAGTTGAACCCAAGATTTTTGCAACTCTTCTAGGTCAGTTGGCATATCCAGGTGTAGAATAACTTGAGGTTCATATCCTTCGACCTCTGGTTCAATAGTCACAGGTAGAACAGCAGGATATGGCATAAGGAGTTTCTGAGCATGAGTGCGGACCCATCTGAGGTAAGGTTCCATAGGGATAGAATTCCATTGCCCCAGAGTTTTTCTTTCTATTCTATAGACACTGCCCCATGCATGTATGAACCTTCGTCGGTGTCTATGAGAATCATTCTCGTAATCAAACACAATGCCACGGATAATCATGTCATGAGGACCGTTGCTCCTTGCATATCCGAATTGGCGTAGAGCTAAAGAGGGATTGTAAGTGATGCCTCCTTTGATGCCAAGGAGTGGCACATTAGGGTACTCTCCACAATGATCAATGATAGTAATGTCTCTTTGAAAGAAGTTGTTCCACCGGATATCTGAATGAGACAAAGACATAATCCTGCGAGACCATTGCATTCTTTGTTCATTTCTCAACACTGATCGGGGAAGATGAAATGTAAACCACCTAGCCAGTAGTGGTATACAGCACATGAGAGTTCCTCATTTCTTCATGGTACGAGTGTGTAGAGAATGTAGATTGTCTCCCAGCAATGTTGGTACCGGGTTACGGATTAGGAAAAGGTTGATGATGTGTACACTTATGAACTGGTCAGGATTTGGGAATAAAACCAACCCATAGATCAAAAGTGCCATAACTTCCTCAAAAGCTGGATAACTTTTGTTTTCTAGCAGTAGTCGAGCCTTTTCCAACAAGAACTTGGCAAGCAAACCCTTAACTCCACTCTTTGTTTCCCAATTGGACTCGATTTCTGATTTCCGCAGATGTAAAGCAGCAGCAATGACTTCAGGTTTTGGAATCCTTTCTAAACCAGTGAAAGGTAATCGATTTCGAACAGGCAATCCAATTAGTTCAGAGAATTCTTCCAAAGTGGGTACCAACTGGTAATCAGGAAAGGTAAAGCAATGATGTTCAGGGTCAAAGAACTGGAACAGGACCCGTATCATGTCTTCTTCAAATTTTGAGGTAACCAAATGGAGTAGGTGACCATGCCTTTCAGTGAATTGAACATTCCTGGGGAATTCTGACACTAAGTCTTTTAGTTCAGATGGTACCGTTGAGATGTTGATTCGGATGTAATCTTTGGTGGCGGGAGCCATTACCTGCAAAAACAAAGGTAACCTCTTTGATCCTTGAAGTGTTTGGTGCAAAAATGATATGCTTATGATGCAAACATGTGGCACACAAAAACAAATCAAACAATAGCCTTAGGTTTAAAGGCTTGCATGGAGCTGATAGGTGATACCCTCCCCACTGAAGTTGAGTTGGTTAAAACCTGTCCTAGAATAGTATTCGGGTTCTATGATCCTTGGAAGTAACATCTCAATACGGCGCTCGAGCGGCCGATCAAAATATTCCTCGAGGATAACTAACTTCGATCAATTTCAAAGCTAGCCACTTAATAGGCCACAAGTCAAGTTCAACTAAAAAGGTTCTAAGACAAATTAGTGTTTAATGACATTTCGGAAGCCTAATATACTCCTTGATCGTTTTCAAGGGACATCAGTATAAACCAAAGTATCGCACTAACGATGACTACCAGATCAACCGTATCGGTACATGCCGTACAGTTTCCTTGGTCTATTGTCATATACTTAAGGTATCTCGAGATTCGGGTTAGAATCTTTCACACAAGCAAAATACCCAAACAAACCTTTGAAAAAAAATAGAGCAATCAAGTCAAACAATTGAAAACATCGAAGTGATCTATTCTCTTAAGGTAACCCCTTTTGAAAACATTTTGTTTTTTGAAAGAATTCCCCAGCAGAGTCGCCAGTTCTGTGGACCTCCGTTTTTTTAATCCCGGGCCATACCTCTGTTCTGTAGAGATACGTGAACTGACTCTTTTTTAACGCTTAATGCTTTCGCATTTTTGAAAATTCACAGAGTCGCCACCGACCTTTTATTTTATCCAATTAAGGAAAGGTTTATAAAAGAAACAGAAAAAAGACCTTTAAGAAATTCTGGGTAAGGGGGTAGGTTATACAAAGGGAAGGTGTTAGCACCCTTTGTATCCATGGTTATCCATGGGCTCTTAAGTTTGCTTAGCTCACTTGTTTTTCGATCACTTTTCAATTGCTTTAGAATGCTCATATGTGGTTTCAAATACTTTTGTAAATTGAATTTTGTAATGATCCGTGTGTGGATGTATACAAAATGCTTGTTTATCTTTCGAAAGATGTTTTGAAAAGAACGTTAACTTTGTAATAATCCGTGTTTGGATGTATACAAAGTATTGTCTTTTTTGAAAGTTTTGTTTTGAAAAACAACAGTGTATGAGAATTTTGTTTGTTTTGATTTGAGCAAGCAAACTAGGAGGTCTACCTTGAGTTGTAAGGTCTTTATCCTTATTTCCTTTAAAAATCTATCCTTTCACCGGATATAAACAAAAGGTTCGATTTTGTACTCGAAACAGTAGAATTTTGACTTTGATTTTGAAAAGAATGAGAAGGGATTACCTTAAGAGGTGCAAGTGTGATTGTGATTGTATTCAGATATTTTATCTTTGAAGTTAGTGATCTAACGGTCCAATTTTATCTTTGACATACACGCAGTTTATATTTGCTGGAAATTAAAATGCGGAAATGTAAAGTGCGGAAAGTAAATCTACGCTATTACATCGATTGTGCAGGAAATGTAAACTAGCCTATTTACATGAATTTGACATCCTATACATTTATCTAGGAATGTAAATTGCAAGAAAAATAAAAGGCATGTTTTTGGATTTTTTATGATTGTTTTTAATTATAATTAATGCATGATTAATTAAATTAAAATGAAGAAAAAAGATGAAAATAGATTTAAACCTAGAAATTAAGTTTAAAACATGTACAAAATATTTGTCAATTAATTTTAAAGCAAAACTAATTTTTTTTGGAATTTTTGGAATTGATTTGAAATTGATTTAAGTTAATTAAAACATAATTATGCAAATAATTATACAAATAATTAAAACTTAAAGATAAAATTATTCAAAATATGTACAAAATTAGTTTATAATATATAAACAATATTTTATATAAAGAACAATTTTACACCTTCAGATGGGCTTTTACACCATTCATTTGCAGGTGGTGTAAAAACTCCAATCTTTTACACCTGTTAATAATAGCGAATACAAGCAAACATGAGTATAAATTTGGCGCGATGCCATGGTTAAGTTCGTATTGTTCATGCGATTTTGATGGTGCTGTTTAGAACTTCTAATTTTGCCTATTTCAGAAAGCCCTAAATTTTAGGTTATGAACCCTAAAATGGTAACTTCGTGTATAAGCGTCTAAAACTTAATTAAAGTTCCAGAAATGATCTACACACCACACCAAGTCCAAATGTATGTCTACATCGTGCTAGATATGCTTGTGTTATGAGATACAAGTCAGTTTTAGTTTGGACAAATCGTGACCTGTGTAGCTCGATTCAGTGATGTTTAAGACCTGCAATTGATTGGAATAGTTTCAGTGAAGCTCAGAGATGATGTTTGAATGCTTAGTTTGTATTGAAATGGACTGAAATTAAAAACTCGAATTTGAATTTTCTTTGAATTTTTTTCAAGTGGTTACAAGTGTATTATGAGTAAGGCTTTGTTTCTGAACTTGTCTCTTTTGTTACTGAAGCATGCTAGCCTATTTATAAGCATTGAGTGCTTAGAATTGAAGCTAAGAAGCAACTAGTTGCCTTTGTGGAATTCTTGCATTTTTTATATTAAAAAAGCTTTGAATTATTGACCAAGTCTTCTTGTCTTCAATGCACCTGCCTTGCTCTTCAATTCTCTGCAGAAAGATGAAGATTCCTTGGGTGAGTCATGCTTGGAAATCAAGCTACCCATTATCCATCCATTTTCCTTTTAATTTAATCTTAAAATAAGATAAAATCATGCCAAAAATGGATAAAAAAGGTGTGGGCCTTGTCTTGGTCGTGGGAGGCCCATAATATCATGGAAATGATGTTTGATTGCTGAAAACTTGGCCCCATTTGGAAAAAATACATTTTTGAGCAATGTTGATTTCATGCATTTTCCCAAAATTTAGCCAACTTCAACAAGGTGTAAATCCCTCAATTTTTGTCATATGAAGGAGATCTTGCATTTTTTGAAACCTCAAAGAGTCCTCTAACCAATGCCTTTGGCCTCATGTCAAAATGATTTTTGAAGCTCCTTGTGTGTCCTTTTGAAAAAAGTGTCTTTTTGTTGACTTTGAAAATGACCTGTAATGCCTTTGGTCATATTTTTCAAATGGTGAATCCAATGACCATGGGATCAATGGCATTTGAAAGATAATTGAATTTCCTTCAAAATAAGCTTTGGTTTGAATTTTTTGGATGAAGGATGAGAGAGTTATGATCAGTCAAAGTTGAGTTGACTTTTCAGGTAAAAACCCTAATTTTGAATCTTAGGGTTTTGTTGATTTTTGATCTTTCCTTGATGAATTATGATCATCCAATGATCAAATGATGAATCCTTTGACAAAATATGGACTTTGACAAAAAATTTCATTTTTGACTGTCTGTTGACTTTTTTGGTCAAACGGGTCGTCTATTGACTGTTTGAGCTGCTGACGGTGCGTCTGAGCGAATTGAAGTTTGAAAATTTGTATGATGGTACTTTGAGATATATGGATGTGTATGGAATCCATTTGAGCTCTCAAAAACTTGTTTCTCCTGTAAAAACAAGAAAACCCTAGTCAGGGACTGTTTATGTAGGAGACAGTTAAGCGTACCTGATTTTTGTGCAGTGTTGAGTCTCTGCTAATCGCGTGATATTCAGAAGACTTCTAGCACAAAGATCTTGGAATTTTGAATTGTGAAAGATTGATTTGATTGATGGTACAAAACACTGAGAATTGTACTGCCAGCAGTTTGGCTGTCAACTGACTGTTCAGGTATTGACGTAGCAGTTAGAGTGAAAAATCAACAGTCAAAGTTAATTTTCTTTTTTGTTGTTTTTGTTTTATGTGAAAAATGAAAGTTATTTACATGACTTGTTAAAAACACAGACATAATAAATAACTAATATTTACAGTATGCGGGCAAAATTACCGATAATAACCCTGAAAATCATTTAATGCACAGAAATAGGAATATTTGACTGGCAGAAAACACACAAAATATTATCTTAGTAATTAAGCAATATTATGACAAATAGTACAACATTTAATACTGACAGTACAAGTATTACATACTATATTGAACAGTACGACGAATAAACGGTACATTTAAGAAATAAGAAATACGGCAAATTTTAAGAATGATGGTTAATGACCCATGCTATGAACAATAACATGTAGATGATTGGGAGTGCAACCATTGCAGGTCCACACTCTTCAGGACTATGCAGGCAGAAGAAAGTCATGATCACCGTAGCAATGGTGATGACTGTAAGAAACAGTGTCTCTATCCACTTTGCCATTCTTGTCAGGGAAGAAGAGAAAATAGATATGAGGTAGGAATTTGAAAGATGAGTTAGAATTTGATGTGAGATTTTATGGAAGAAAATGGGAGGTATTTATAGAATGGAAAGAAGGATAGAGACGTTGGGGAATGATGTGATTCCGTACAAAAGGAAAATTTGAGTGGAAGTAAGATTTGAAAGAAAGAGTATGATAGTGTTGGGAAAAGAGAGATTTGATTTTTGAAAAAGAGATTTGAAAAGATTTTTGAAAATAATGGAATATAGTACAAAAATTAGTGGGAAACAAAAGATAATAATAATCTACTTGTTACCAGTACAGTCTGAGTTTCCTGATTCTGCGCCTGCAAAAAGATTTAACTCTGTACCAATTGTGTCAGTACTATTTATCTGTAAATAAATAAATAACATGTGTGAAGTAATAAACAGTATTTGGCGTTTGCGTAAGAATAAATTCAACTGCAAGCCAAATTACTGTATAAGAAAAATTCTGAAAACTAAGTGTTTCATATGTTAGGATATTTGTTGAAATAATCCATAATTATATGAGACTCTTAATTTTCAGATTGGAGTTTTCTTGAAAAAAGATGTGGGCAAATTTTGGGGTATAACACTTGGGCAGGACAAAGAGGGAAACTTTTAAAACAAAGCCCTATACACAAAGTTATTTGGGCGGAACATTTAAAAGCAAAGCCCTATAAAACATCTCTCTGCTTTGGGCAAGGCAGGAGGTCAAAATAACAGCGAGGTGATTACTTTGAGCGGCGAACAACATTCGGAACGTCGACAGCTTTCCAGTAGCAACGAACTCCTCTATGTATTATGTATTCAGGAAAATTCTCCTCAGAATTATCTCCAGTATTGACATTGATTGCTGGTCGAGCAGGATTTGAAGGTCCTGGTTTGTCAACCTTGTTCTTTGTAGAGTTGAAACGGTCTTCTTCTACTTCTTGAAGAGCATAAGACGAGTCACAATCTTCAGAATTTTCAGGATGCATTTCCCAGTCTTCAGGATGAAGAGACTCATTGTCAGCGACACTTTCTGAGTCAACTGCGGGACCATCTTCCCCTTCATCTTTAAAAATGGCATTTATGTGATAATAACCATCTTCAGGATTATAAACCTTGGCAGATGCATTGAATCCAAAATCTCCAGTAATTTCAGGTTGCTGAGAAAATTGACAGGGCTGATAAGCCTCTTCTGGTTGACTATTATATTCAAAGGAATCTCCCCATCCAGTTGGTTGGATATCTTCAATCGCAATCTTTGAACTTTTGGGTGCAGTATATTTCACCATATAATCATATTTTCCACTTGGTTGTCCCAAGGTATCCCAAACCTCTGCAAGAATAGGCTCAGTTTCTTTGCCTTTGGATTTCTCTGAAGGAGGATATGGTTCTTCCTGAGATATGTATCCTGAGTCATTGAGATAACATTTCCATTCTTCTTCAGTATCGGAGAGACCTTCTTCGATACATTCTTCGATAAGGACATTAACCTCTTGAGGAATTGGGTTAAGGAACCCTCCACTAATGAATGTTTCTTTGATCGGACGAGGGGTTTCATCCTTCTTAGTGCAGTTTGAGAATGTTGGTGAACATCCGAGACCTGCTCTAGTTTCATTCTTGGTAGGGATCACAACTTGCCCCCAGCCAGTGGTAGTTCCATCTTTCACCATTAAGGCTTGTTCTCCACTTATCGTTACCAATTTTCCATTTGTTACAAATTTTAACTTTTGATGGAGCGTAGAAGTTACTGCCCCTGCTTCATGGATCCATGGTCGTCCTAACAGACAGCTATAAGCAGCTTGAATGTCCATGACTTGGAAAGTGATTTGAAATGTATGTGGGCCAATTGTCATGGGAAGGTTGACTTCGCCGATAACAGATTTTCGCGAACCATCAAATGCTTTGACTACTACACCACTGAATTTCATAGGCATTCCTTGGTAAGATAAACGAGCAAGAGTCGTCTTTGGCATCACATTCAAGGAAGATCCGGTGTCTACCAATACATTGGACAAAGAGTCTGACTGACAGTTCATAGAAATGTGCAAAGCAAGATTGTGATTTTTACCCTCCTCGGGGAGTTCTTCATCACAGAAGCTTAAATTGTTGCAAGCTGTTATGTTGGCTATTATCCCATCAAAATGGTCAACAGTCAGATCATGATCTACAAAAGCTTGATCCAAGAACTTCATCAGGGCTTCCCTGTGGGCTTCAGAGTTTAAAAGCAATGAAAGTATCGAGATCTTCGAAGGAGTCTGCATAAGCTGATCCACAATCTTGTATTCACTTCTTTTGATAAGTTTCAAAATTTCATCAAAGTCAGGATTGACAGTGGTTCCACTGGATTGACCAACGTCAGTGTTTGTATTACTGACAGGAGTTTCCACAGGATTCCCTACTGGTGTATTAACAGGATTTTGCCCGGTAGCAGGAGCAACAGGCTGCTTTGGAGGTAGTGGAGTATACACACGTCCACTTCTTGTTACTCGACTCACATCAGCGATGTTTACGACAGATGAAAGAGTAGGTAAAGGAACTTCTTGTCCATTCTTTATCATTGTTGCATTGTAGTTGTATGGAACTGCCTTGTCAGAGTCATAAGGAACAGGTCCAGGTAGACAAATGATCAAAGGAGTAATAGGAACCTTCGGCTTGTTGTAAGTAACTTCCATGCGCTCAGGCATGTTGAAATGAGGAACGATGACGTTAACTTTAGGCATTTCCGAGTTGATATCTGAGACTAAAAGCTCATGCGGATAACATCCTATCATGTTAACTTCATTTTCATCCCTATTTCTGTAGATCTGAATAGTACCATTATCCAACAGTACTTGGAGATCTCTTCTCACAATCGAACATCCGTGAGGATCTACACAACATATGCTACAAGAATCATAGTGATGCAGGCGAAAACTCGGCCCTCGACAGAGAGTAGCGTGCATTTGTACCAAATCTGCTCTTGAGAAATTGATATTATAGACTCGGTATAGACCAGGACATCCATACACCATGTTTACAACATGCCCTCCATGATTGGGCAGCGGATTTGCTTGCACATTTGGATTCAAATTTCTGAAAGAGAGGAGATTAGATCTAACCAACCTCTGAACTTCATATTTCAAGGCTATGCAATGCTCAAGATCATGGCCAGGTGCTCCTTGATGATAAGGGCATGAGACCTCAACTTTGTACCACCATGGGAGTTTCTCAGGTACTGGTGGTGGTGCTTTAGTTTGAACAAGACCTCTTTCAATCAAATCAAGGTACAATTCTGTGTAAGTCATCGGAATCGGATCAAACTATGGAGCTCTTTGCACACGATTCTGATTATTGTTAAACTGCTGAGCCTGTGGTCGAGGCTGTTGTTGAAACTGCGGGGTAAATCCCAGATTCGGTGCTGTATTAACGGCTGGTGCGATAGCGGCTACTTGTCGTTGACGATTGACATTTCCTCTTGGCCTCCCTTGGGATACCATGTCAACACTTTGTTCCTTCTTCTTTGGGAAACCACTTCCGAACTTTTTGGTTCCGCTTGAAGATCCACCTTCTTTAGTTAGACGTCCGGTTCGGACTCCTTCTTCTAAACACATCCCCATGTTTACCATTTCGGTGAAATCACTTGGAGCACTAGCAATCATGCGTTCATAGTAAAACGGGCCAAGAGTATTCAAGAAGATCTTTGTCATCTCTTTCTCTTTTAACGGTGGATTAATCTGAGCAGCAGTTTCTCTCCATCGTTGGGCATATTCTTTGAAAGCTTCATGGTCTTTCTGAGCCATGGATCAAAGATGGTCTCTGTCTGGAGCCATATCCGAGTTATACTTGTATTGTCGGACAAAGGCCTCACCTAGGTCATTGAATCTTCGAATATTAGTGCTATCCAAGCCTGTGTACCACTTCAGTGCGGCACCAGTCAAACTGTCTTGAAAGTAATGGATAAGCAACTGATGATTATCTGCATAAGTAGACATCTTCCTAGCATACATCACAAGATGACTTTGTGGACAAGAACTACCTTTGTACTTCTCAAAGTCAGGGACCTTGAATTTAGCAGGTATTTGTACACTGGGAACCAAACATAGTTCCTGGGCATTCTTTCCAAACAAATCTTTTCCACGGATAGCATTAACTTCCAGCTGCATCTTGTTAAACTGCTCTTGGAGATCCCCCACAAGATTACGCTGATTTATGCTATCATCCTGATCATGATAAATCTCATTGCCACCATAAGGAACTGTGTGAACCGTAGGGGTCGGAACTGTCATAGTGGGTTGAGAAAGTGCCATAGTGATTTGGGAAAAAGTTACCCCCGAATGTGGAATAAACGCCGAACCTTGTGTAGCAGGCGCTTCAGTTATGGTTGTTTGAACCCCAGAGAAATTATGGCGAAAACCTGCACCAAAGCTGAAAGGCGGGCCCCAACCTTCTGGCATGGAGAAAGATGGAATGCTGAACGCAACTGTAGAAACTGGAGTAGTGACTTTAGATGTCACTGTTGCTTGACTGTTTGGTGGCGGCGGCTGATTCTGTGCGGCCATTAAGGAGTCAACCAGAGTAGTGAGACTTTCCAACTTTTCCTGAAGGGTGGTCACTGTACCACGAAGCTCAATATTCTCTTGTTCAGAGTGTTCCATTACTCTTCTTCTGCTTGAACGAGTATTGTATCTATGATCTGATTGCGAGCGCGGTCGAGAAACTTTGAGACGCGACAGCTTGACGATCTATTGGAGAAAGATCCAAAAGATGAGACTCTATACAACGGACTCGATATGCAGAATGATGTATGCAAAAAAGAAATTTATGATTTTTCCAAATATTTTAAAGATTATTTCCTTACAAACATTGGAACACAAACTATTCTTTTATTGAATAAATGGGAAATGTTACAACATTGGAGCATAGCTCCTTATAAAAGCAAATGATAAATAAAAATCTAAACAATCCTAAGCATCTTCATCAGACGAAGAACCAAATGCATTGTGCAGCTTGAGCTTCATGATTTTTTTCCCATAGTAAGATTTCAATTCGGCCTTTTCGGTCCTCAGTTTGTCAACAACATTCTTCCAATCATCAGGAGTCGGAGCGTTGCTTGTTGAGCCTTCAAGATTTTTCTTACTTTCTTTGATGTACCTCTTGATTGCAGCGTCTTTCTAACGAATCTTCTCATCTTTGCTCATGAGCCATCCATCTTGATAATAGAGAGTTTCTTCGTGATCTTTCACTCTTTTCTTCAACTTTCTATTTTCCACATCAGTTCTACGAAACTTTTCTTCCCAAGCATCTTTTTCTATCCTCATCTTGGCTAAAGTGTCTTGGTATTCCTCCATAGCGGGAATGTTGGATCGTTGAGATACTGCAGGAAACATGGGTTTTTCATAAGCATAATGCATTTGGAACTCCTTTGCTCTTTTCTTTACCCAGCAGGTGTAGGAGTCCATGGAAATACAATTTCTTTCCTCACCTTTTTCTTTCCATCGGACGTCGTACCAAGCTCTCACCATTCTTGCTTTCAACCTTTGAGGATTATCCCCTTCTCGGTAGAAGTAACCTTCCACTGAGGGACCAATAGGTTTAGTTGAATTTGCATACCCGAGTTGTCATCGGGCTAGGACCGGATTGTAGTTAATTCCTCCTTGTGTACCAATGAGGGGTACGTTGGCGAACTCCCCACAACTATCAATGGTTTCTGTACCACAGCGAGCCAAGGTATACCAATGAATATCATTATTAGTAAGAGACATAAGTCTTCGAGGCCAACGCAAGCCTTCTCGGTTTTCTGTGAAAGTAGGAGACTCAGGTAAGTGTGAAACAATCCATTTGAACAACAATGGTGCACAACATACAATGATTCCACCGCCTTGGCGATTCCTATGATGGACAGAGAAATACATGTCACCAAGCAAAGTCGGAACAGGATTTCCAATCAGAAAAATCTTTATGGCATTGATATCAACAAAGTTGTCGACATTGAGAAACAGAACCAACCCATAGATGAGCAAGGCTAGTATAGCTTCAAAAGCTGTCATGCTACCAGTTTCGATGAAATCAAAGGCTTTCTTTGTTAGGAAGTGTGAGGTTAAACCCTGGAGGTTTCCTTTGGTAGTCCAATTACTCTCTACTTCAGACTTCTTCATGTGTATACTTGCTGCAATGACGTGTGACTTAGGAATGGCTTCCAAACCATTGAAGGGTATTTTGTCAGACACAGGAATACCCAAAAGATTGGCATATTCTTCCAAGGTCGGTACCAACTGGTAGTCTGGAAAGGTGAAACATCGGTAGACGGGATCATAGAACTGAACCAGAGTTTTGAGAAGTCCTTCATCAACATGAGTGTTCAGGATAGGCAAAAGCTTTCCATAACTTTTCCTAAAATCGGCAGGATCTTGTATAAAAGATGCTAACTCTATCAGTTTTTCCACATCAGGTGCTTTGAAACCGTACTTTTTGGTATACCTTTTTTCCATAACTTAATCCTATAATGTTTGCAAAGAAAATTCTCTAAATTTTTTGGAAAAATCATGTTTTTATGGAAAAAGATGGGTTTTTTAATGAATGTATGAATGCATGGATGCATGGATGCCACATATTCAAACATGGTAAAGCAAACATGGTGGCGCAAACATGGTAACGCAAACATGGTAACGCAAATATGGTAACACAAACATGGTAATTCACACAAGTTCAAAGGTCCAGCGTCAGGAGCATGAGGTCAGAGAACCAAAAATGGGATAGTTCTAGTTAATCACCTGCACAACATGTTCTACTGATACGTCAGAGTCTACATTTTTCTTTCGGATATTACCGGCTTTCCACAATTAAGCTCATGAGCCAGCAATATTCTCAAGAAAAACTCGTCTGAGTGTGGTTCTCCGCATGACAACTAATCCAAGTCTTCACCTGAATAGTTTCTGCACCACAACCTAATAAGGCCAGGATGGGTTGGGGTTCTACGGCCAACTCAGCTTCTACAGTTCAATGAAAGTAATAATGTCTTCGCTACGAAACATGCTAAACATATATTACCAACAAGGAACCTCCACTGAGCGGAAGGATTCTCACGTACGCCTGTACATGACTATACTCTCCACCTAATTCTTATGTGTACTTAATTCGGGTTAGGATTTGTCCACAATGTATCACTTGTAACAGAACCACACATGTAATAGAACCAGAACCACACATGTAACAAAAAATGAAATGAAAAATATAGAAAATAGAATTAACCCTTCCTTTGGAAACAATAAAAAGATGGTCCCCAGTGAAGTCGCCATTTTTCTGTCGCGGGGAAAAATCGTATCCTTTTTTCGGGATGAGACACCTGATGCTTTCTTTGGGCTCGAGTGCTCAAAAAAATGATTTTTCTTTTGTTTCGACCAAACTTTTTATTGTTTCCAAAGTAGGAAAAGGAAAAAAGCTGCAATAACCTTAAAAGTGGGGGGAGAGATCTTTGGGTAAGAGGGTTGGTTATACGAAGGGAAGGTATTAGCACCCAACGTATCTATAGTACTCTATAGGTTTCTTTTCTATGTTTTTCATTCCATGTTATTGAGAGGTTCTGTTGTGAGATAGGTGGGACCTAAGGTGTTTGTTTGATTATGCTCGCAAAGATCATCGCGATCCTCTGCATACATATCCCTTAGAGGGAATCAGAGCATCTGTAGCTCGGGGTCTACGGGTGCTAAGGTTTGAATGGTTTTTTTTGTTTTGTTTTGCTCGCCAAGGATACGACCTTGTGCCTACATATTCTCAAAGGGATGTTGAGAAAGTCAGAGCAATCGTAGTTCCCACTTATGCTAGTGGAAGCAAAGGAAAAGAGACAAATGTCATCTAAATGTTCGATGTATCTAATCTATATCATCACATACATCTGTTTGATTTTTGTTTGAAAATCTTTTCATTATAAGCCCTGGGCCATGCCACTTATGGTGCTTAGAATGATAAAGATGTTTTTGTTGTTTAACCAGCCTTGTGGCAAAAACTTTCAATGAAGTCAGCCTTGTGACAAAAAGTTTTGATTAATCAGCCAGCCTTGTGGCAAAAGTTTCAATGAAGTCAGCCTTGTGACAAAAACTTTGATTAATCAGCCAGTACGGTGGCAAAACGGTTTGATTGATTAGCCAGCCTTGTGGCAAAAAAGAAGTTTGATTGATTAGCCAGCCTTGTGGCAAAAAAGTTTGATTGATTGATTGTTTGTGATGATATAGAAGAGATACTCCTATCATAGAGATGAAAAATGTCTAATCTCCTAGGGTATTTGTTTTGGATATTGGGGATGCTTATAAGAAGCCCGTGGGTCCTTGTACGAAGCCCAAGAGGAGGCTATCCGAGGGTCCTTGCATTGTAAGCCCAAGAGGAGGCTATGGGAGGGACAATCCAGGGTCCTTGCATTGTAAGCCCAAGAGGAGGCTATGGGAGGGACAAGTCGTTTGTACAAAGCCCAAGAGGAGGCATGGTATAGTTGGTTTGAGCTCTTAGAGCGATTTCACCGGGAAACCATACTCTATGTCCTAACCTAAACTAGGGAGATTCTTTGCACGAAGCCCAATAGGGGGCTATGGGGAACCTAGTGTTGTACTAAGTTGAACAAGCATATATAACACAATCACAAATACATGAACAAGTACGAACAAATATGAACAAGTACATTAACACATATGAACAGTTATATGAACAGTTATATATGACAAAGTGTGTGTATATAATGGAGTTCATGAAGGAAATATACCTGTAAGCATGATCCATTTGTATACACGGGGGCTCGGGACTTATACTCGGGGAGAGGCCCATTGAGTTTATTCAACAGCTATGTAAACAGGTATTTACAAAAGGGCTTGGGACTTATACCTACATGGAGGCCCATGGTATATTTTTGGGAAGATTTAAAGAAAACCTTCATTTTTGATTAGTTATTCAAGGTTAAAAATCAAACTGATCGAGATATGTACAAAAAGGTGTGTGTACAATGAAATACCTAATTTCATGTACAGGAATGGGACTTATACCTATGTGGAGGCCCATGTTTTATTTTATAAAACATGGTGGATGGTTTTGAAAAAAAGATGGTGAGATTTGTTGTTTAAAAACTGTGAAGGTTTGTTTTGAAAGAGTTTTCTGTACAAAGAAAAACTGTAAAAGAAAGAGGAAAGGGACTTATACTCTCTAATATTCGAGAGGCCCCACATCGTTTTGAAAATCAATTGATCAATCAAAAGATTTAATCAATAGTTTCTTTTGAAAAGAAAAATCAAAAAGAAATGGTTTATAAAGAAAACTGTGATCGCTTGTTTTAAAACGGTTTGAATTTGAAAGAACTTAACTTAATTAAAAACAAATTTTATGCTTAATTAAGACCTAAGTGATTAGGGTTTGATCAAAAAAAATATTTACAAGTGATTATGTTAAAAATCAAATGAAAAAAAATAATATTTTAAAGTATTTAAAACACTTAAAAACAAGTCATATTAAACCTAATTAAAAAGTATTAAATAAACATTTTTTTTGTGATTTTTTTGGATGTTCATAAAATATATATATTAAATGAGGAGTGTATAAAAAATGAAGAAAAAATGAATTAGTTTGGTTAGTTAATTAATTAAATGAAGTTTGTGAAGAAAATAAAGAAAAATAGTGTTAAAAAAATGTTTTGTCTCCACAAGGGTTTGAACCCACGCTCTCTCTCTCACCAGCCAAAACACTTACCAACTGGGATGCGCGCGCAGCTTGTAAGTATAACACATCCATTTAATTATATTTAAAAACGAACATTTGAAATTTCTGAACACAAAATGGCGCCAAGAACACATCCCCAATTTGATTTTGAAATTTCTGAAAACTGAACCAAATTGATCAAGTGAAGGGTCTATCTCACTCGGTTTTTTACAAGGATCATGATGGTGCCCTCATAATTCATTTATTTTTGCTCTAAGGTGATCAATTTTGTGATGAACACGAAGAACCCTAATTCTGAGGTTGATCATGAAATCGTGTATGTGCAAGATAAATAGCAATTGATTGAGGGTTAATGATCCTCATAGGTGCAGAAACAAGATGGTATGTTCATATTTCATTTATGATGCATGATTCATAGAGTTTGAAGTTCAAGTAGCTTACCTTCAAAAACGGTAAAAGTGAGAATCGAATTCTGCAATAGAGGTGTTACAGATGCTTTCTGATTATCTGGATAGCTTCAATGATGATTATGGAAGGTGTCTGGATGCTTGGAGTGAATTGAAAACATCTGGATCAAAGTATGGAACCCGATCTGCAGTAGAACCAAGTGTGAATCGAGCTTGATGATTCTGAAGTTTTTGATTGATGATGAGTGTTGGGATAGTTCATATGTGACATATATGAGGTGCTGGAAGTGTTAGTTTGGATAGAATTGAGCTTGAATGGATTTTGGCATGATAAGGCTCATTCTATGTTCATATGGAGGTGAGATGATGATTCTGAGTTTGAGGTGTTTTTGGGGTGTGTGAATGATTCAAACACATCCCAAATGATGTTTATGAGATGTTAGAACCATCACTTTGGCCATAACTTCAAGGGTTTGGAGGTTGAGTTTTCTACCTCTTTGAAAACTATGAAACTTGCAATTCAAGAAAGAAGAGAGAAAACCTATAATTGTGAGGTTTTGGTGTGCTTTTGGAAGTGATTTTGATCTCTATTTATAGTCCATGGATTCTGAACTCAGACCTTTGCAAGTTGATCAAGAATTGGTGATTTGGCACTTAAGAGATAGAAAGGAATCTTACCATTAAATGCATATGGTTAAAAGTGACCAAACCATGGTTAAAACTCAAGCTTCTTATCCTCTTCCATTCTGATCTTCAAATCAGAAAATATCATTCAATTATTGCTTCTATGCATCATTACTTGGATCATTTGGCAAAATGGTTCATAACTTAGTGAAAATGGCTTGAAATTTCAAGTGAAAAGTTCACTAATGTCAAAATTCAAAACCATAGCTACACTCCATATTTTTTCATGCTCTTGGACATTTTGGAAAGCTCATATTACACACTTCAAAACCCTAGTTGAAAGTTTCTTCAAGTCCTTTAAGGAAATGGGTGAAAAAGATCCATGAACTTTGAAGAAAATGAAGTTTTAAGTGAAGTTTTCAAAAGATACCAACTTTGAAGCTCCATTTCTCTTAAATGGTTGATCTTTTGGAAAAAAATTATATGTGTCAAAGTTGTTCATTGGATCAAAATCTACAACTTTCATGTTGGAAGTTTTTTTCAGTTTGTAGGTGAAATTTTGAGTTATTCCCTTCCAAAGTTTGGAAAAAACCATTGAAAAACACTTAGAATTTTTCTAAGTATGGAAAGTCAAACTTTTGACTTTTTGATTCTTGATTGACTTTCTTGATTTTTCTTGATCAAATGACTTCATATATCATATATTGATGATTCA
Source organism: Vicia villosa (assembly GCF_029867415.1). Lineage (NCBI taxonomy): Eukaryota > Viridiplantae > Streptophyta > Magnoliopsida > Fabales > Fabaceae > Vicia > Vicia villosa. Next base: position 17,133 of record NW_026706252.1, read on the forward strand.
AAACTTCAAAAGTCATGGTTGACCTCCCCAAAAGTCAATGGTGATCTTGTACAGTTGACTTTTTCAAACGAATCGCGTTTCTGGAGATTTCAAATGAACCAGGCTATCCTCACCAAATGAATGGTATGAATGGATCATTTTGAGTTATTGGAGGACCTTGAGCCATGGTTTAAGTTATGGCACCATGTTCTGATTAAAAGGTCAGCTGTTCATTGAATTATGTCAAAAAAAAACCCTAATTGTCGACCTGATGAAATTGATGACTGTGGATCTTGAATTGAAATGTAATTTCCATTGGATGTTGTCATAGGGATTATTTGAGGATGATTGAAACCTTTGATTGACTTCCTGGGGATTTTTAGGGTTTCCCAAATGTGATCCCTGATTTTGGTCCCTGATAGTTCAAAACCCTAATCTGATGATTTGAAATTTCACTGTTGATCAATCCTTGTGTAGGGGATGTTCTGAGCCAATGGATTAGGTCAAAATGATGTACTTGGGGTCTTGAGGTCATGTCCCAAGTCATTAGGTCAATTCCTGAGCAAAAGTCAGGAGTATGCTATCTTCAGTCAAAACCCTAACTTGGTTGGTTCAGAGCCTTTGAGCTTGTTGAAATGAATCTCTGAGGACCAAATGTTGACTGTTGATGAAGATAATTCTTTTGAGATGAAGGGAGAACAAAACCCTAATTGATTGTTACTTGTACTGATGAGTGGTTTCTTGATTAAACCCTGCTGAGTCACAAGTAGCAAACACAAGCTATGTAATTTGTTAGAGATGCAAATGATGTATATGCAATGATATGAGGTGGTATCTTAGGTCAAAAATTGGGGTATGACACGTTTCTGTATAATGCGCAAGTGTTATTTTCAGAATTCGTAACATAGCTTCTCATCTGAACTTCATATTTATAGGCACTTGAGAAGATGACCGTTGGGAGCATTTAATGCTTTGCGTAATCCGTACAGCATTGCATTTAATGTTTCACTCTTTTGTCAACTACCTCGAGCCTTGTTTTCGCTGTGACTACTGACATTGCCTTCAATAGCTTCTAACGTTCCTTTTGTCAGTCAGCGTAGCCTGCCAGTCTAGTACTTGCTTCTGATCTGATGTTTGTGTAAACAACGTTTGAATATCATCAGAGTCAAACAGCTTGGTGCAGAGCATCTTCTTGTCTTCTGACCTTGAAGTGCTTCTGAGCGTGATACCATGAGAACTTCAGTGCTTCTGCTTCTGAACTCAAGTTCTTCTGATGCTTCCATAGACCCATGTTCTGATTCTGCTTGACCATCTTCTAATGTCTTGCCAGACCACGTTCTGATGTTGCATGCTGAACCTTCTGAGTCAGTGCTTCTTGCGCTGATTTTGTGCATACTCTTTGTATAATTCCTGAAACGGAAATTGCATAGTATTAGAGTACCACATTATCTCATACAAAATTCATATCCTTGTTATCATCAAAACTAAGAATATTGATCATAACAAATCTTGTTCTAACACATTTGAAGTGACAGAAAAGCTGGGTTCGTTTCATAAGAGAGGGACCTTACTTGTGTGTGTGCAAGAATGCCAGTCGCGGTCTCTTGAATGAAAGAAAGATTCCCAACTAGTTTAGGGAAAGGGAACAAGTCTGGGTGTGTGTGCCTCAGAGCATGTGTTTCAGAATCCTAAATGGGAGAATGTTTGAAATTGAAATGAAAATGTTCGTATTTTTAAATGTGGTGAAATAGGAGAAATATCTCTCTCTATAGAGATAAATCATGTCTATCTACTATATGAAATATTTGAATTCGACTGGCTTGTATGAGGCCCAAGCTTGAGGCTTAAAAGAGTTTTTATTGACTCTGGGAGATGACTCCACTGGGAATTGACTTTGACTGAAGGAATTTGTGTTCTGTATGAAGCCCAGAATTATGGCTGACTCTAGTTGGAGAGAGTTTGTTTTATTTGAATGAAAGGTTTATTTAGTGTTCTATACAAAGCCTGGAATTGTGGCTGACTCTACTTAGGGAGACATTATTTTCTGCCTTGTACAAAGCCCAAGGTTGTGGCTGACTGCTGAGGAAACAGAGTTTGGAGACTATGGATGACTCTATTTTATGCCTTATACAAAGCCCAAGGTTGTGGCTGACTTAGTGGGGAAGGACTCACTATGGAGACTCTATTATCTGCCTTGTATAAAGCCTAAGGTTGAGGCTAATTCTTGATGGGGAAGGACTCACTGTGGAGATTCTATTATCTGCCTTGTACAAAGCCCAAGGTTGAGGCCAAATTTGTGGAGGATTACTCTGTTGTGCAGAGATTTGAAGGTTGACCCTACTGAGGAATTTGTTTTATTGAGTAATCGAGAATAACCCAAGGAATGACTCTACCGGGGAGTTTTGAAGGTTCGAATGAGGGTTGTTTTGGAAGCTAACCCTTTCCAGGGAATTTTGTGAAATGAAGGAATGATTTTTGGAGGCTAACCCTTTCCAGGAGATTTTGGATTTGAAGGAATTGTTTTTGGAGGCTGACCCTTTCCAGGGGATTTTGTGAAATGAAGGACTGATTTTGGAGGCTAACCCTTTCCAGGGGATTTTGACTTAATGAAAGATTGATTGGAAGCTAACCTTTTCCAGGGAATTTTATGAAGTGAAAGAATTGATATGGAGGCTGACCCTTTCCAGGGATTTTATGAAATGAAAGATTGTAAAAGCTTCTGGCTATGGCTGGGATGATTGCAAAAGCTTCCTGGTAGCTCAGTGATGCTAATTGAATGCTTATTTCAACTTGAACACTTCAGGATTGCTCTGCTCGATACCTCTTACTTGAGCTTCAAGTGAACATGGAGAGTGATGATTCTGCACTTACAGATGTGTTGCAGACATCTGAATAGCTTCACTACACCCCTAGGAACATGTTCATTTGCTTAGATTTGTTTGACACCCTCTGAATTGTTCTACAGACCTCGAACTGCTTAAGCTCCAAATTGAAAGTGGCTATGGTGTTTCTCCACTTCCAGAAGTGTTATAGTTTCTTGGATCACTTCTAATGACCCTCCTTGAGATGTTAGAAGGCTTACTTTCAAAAGAAGAGCTCTGGTTTGAAGAACTCGATTCTTCTTGCCAAAGAACTTTTGAAAACCATAAGCATGAGGGAGAGAAGGAGAAATCAAGAATTTGATGTTGCTTTGGTGTGTCTAAAACTGAGGTATGCTCTTCTATTTATAGGAAAAAGATTCAGAGCAATTGGAGAGAGTGTGCTTGCTTAGTGAAGTTAACTTGGTTTCTTAGTGTGGAAGAAATTTCAAAAATATCACCCATGCAATAATGACAATTTCGGGCTAGCTCCATATCCATTGATCTCTTGTGATCTTGGGGAACATTTCTGATGCAGAGGAGAGTTCCAATTGGTTGGGAGAAGATTCCTTTGATGAATCACCACTTGGCCATAAATTCACAAATGTAATCATTACATAATCACATGTTTTGGTTTTTTGGAATATTCTTCAAATATTTGTGCAATGATGCAATTTGATCCTATCCTATCCCTTATGGCATTTCTGAAGTTTAGAGGTGCCAATTGGTTAAGGAATTCACATAAAACTTGCAAAATCAAAGTAGGTGATGCCTTGGATTCTCACTTCATGCACCTTACTTTGATCAATCACAATTCCTAGCTCATGATGAATTTGGATAAGGTTGAGTACAATTTTGAAAGCCCTTAGTATGTACTTTGATTCATTAGTTTGGTCCTTGTCCAAAATCTTTAAGGAAATTAATGAAAAAGACCCATAAAGTTTGAAGAAAACTAGGGTTTCTTCACTAACTTCATGGTTGATTTTTGGCCAAAAAATTATATGTGACAAAGTTGTTCATTAGACCAAAATCTACAACTTTGATATTGGAAGTTTTTTTCAGTTTGTACTTGAAATTTTGAGATATTCCCTTCCAAAGTTTTGAAAAAAAAGACCTTTAAACACTTAGAAAAATTTCTAAGTATGAAAAGTCAATCTTTGACTTTTTGATTCTTGATTGATTTTCTTAATTTTTCTTGGTCAAATGACTTCAATAACCATATATTGATGATTTCAATCTTCAAAAGTCCATGGTTAACTAAAATTCAAAAAGTCAAAGGTGGCTTGTATAGTGGATTTTTTCAGATGAATTGCAATTTCTGGAGATTTCAGATGAATCAAGCTATCCTCCTCAAATGAATGATATGAGTGGAACATATTGAGGTAATAGAGGATCTTGAGCCATGGTTTGAGTTGTGAAACCATGTCCTGATTAAAAGTCAATTGTCCAGGTGAATTAGGTCAAAAACCCTAATTGTAGGCCGGATGAAATTGATGACTGTGGCCTCTGGATTGAAGTACAATTCCCATTGGATATTGACATAGGGACCATTGGAAGATGATTAAACACTGTGAGTGATGCCTTGGAGCTTTTTAGGGTTTCCCAGATGTGGGCCCTAATTTTAGTCCTTGATGAGCTCAAAACCCTAGTTTGGTGACCTGAGTAAACCTGAGTCTTGATGATTGGTGTCTGATCAACATAGGTGGATGAATGAATCATTTTGATTCCTATGATTGTATTAGAGGTCATTTTCTTATTGATTGATCCTTTGCCTGAGCTTCTCTGTTCTTGAACGCCCTCGACTGAGTACTAAGTAAACAAGTGACTGCTCTGGGTATTTGTCTTGAGTTGATGAAGTGTCTGGAGATGTGACATCTCAGGGGAGGTAAAAATTAGGGTAGGACAGAAATAAACCCTAAAAAAACTGCTTTCAACGTTTCCTACTTTTTAGTTGATTTAAACCGATTAAACACACTAATTATTATTAAATATTAAATTTATTAAATAAAATAAATCCTAAAAAAACTACTTCTTTCACCAACGTATTAATTCAAACCCATGTTTCATTACCAGGTCAACTAACCATACATTCTTATTGTCTAAATCACAATTCCACGTTCTTTGATACTTGTTTCAAAACCCCACATGCAAATTCTAAACCCACGTTTTTTATAAATCATAAACCCATGTTCCAAATTACAAACTCATTTTATTTATGCATAACTCCTCCACCAAATTGGTATAAATTCATCTCTCGAATATTCAGCTTTTTTTTCCATAGTTTATTCAATGACACTTCCTATAATTACTTTCATTGATAACATTTACGCTAGAAAAATTGATTGGAATTTGAAGGTTCGAATCATTCGTAGGTGGACTCAACCTGAATTCAAAAATCCATCTTAAACAAACAGTTTGGAGATATTTCTACTTGCAAAAAGGTATAAATATTTTACATTTGTAATTTCATAATAATATTTATAATCTATATTGATTTTTTATCTATATTTTCATCTTTTTTTCATTGTAGTATGGAAAGATTCAGGCTATAGTGAAGAAAGGACTTATCACACAGTTTCAATAATCCTTAAAGGAAGGTTCTACTTATTTAATTGAAACTGTCTTAGTTGCCAGAAATTAAATGAAATTCAAACCAACAACATACAAGTTCAAATTTAACTTTATGGGAGCTACAAAGTGCAGTAACATAGTTGCGAATGAAATTCCAACAAATCATTTTGATTTTGTTGCTTTTTCATATATCCTCTCAGCTATAAATGGTGATAAATTACATGGTATATATATTATTTTATATTTACTTTCACATTTATTTATGAATTTACAAAAACAAATTTTATAATTCATTTGTCTCAATTTATATGTAATTTTTTTCTTAAATTTAACAGATGTAATTGCACATATTGTGGAAAAGGACAACATCAAAGAAACTCCAAAGAACAGAAAAAACTACAAGCTCATTAACATTGTTCTTGAGGATTTAGAGTAAGAATTAATAATAACTTATCATTATATTTAATTACATAATTTTATTTAAGGTATATATTATTTTCTCAAACTACTTTCATTGTCACCACGTTTAATACCTAATTATTAATTTATTAAATATATTAAATGAAATAAACCCTAAAAAAACTACTTTCGTTATTTCCTACTTTTTAGTTGATTTAACCCGATTAAACACACTAGTTATTATTAAATATTAAATATATTAAATAAAATAAATCCTAAAAAAACTACTTCTTTCACTAACGTGTTAATTCAAATCCATGTTTCATTACTAAGTCAACTAACCATACATTCTTATTTTCTAAATCACAAACCCATGTTCTTTGATACTTGTTTCAAAACCCCACATCCAAATTCTAAACCCACGTTTTTTATAAATCATAAACCCATGTTCCAAATCATAATCTCATTTTATTCATGCGTAACTCCTCCGCCAAATTGGTATAAATTCAGTTCTCCTCCACCAAATTAGGATAAATTCATCTCTCCGATATTCAGTTTTCTTTTTCATAGTTTATTCAATGGCACTTCCTATAATTACTATCATTGATAACATTTACGCTGGAAAGATTGATTGGAATTTGAAGGTTCGAATCATTCGTTTGTGGACTCAACCTGAATTCCAAAATCCTTCTGAAACAAGTAGTTTGGAGATGATTCTATTTGACGAAAAGGTAAAAATATTTTACATTTTTAATTTCATAATAATATTTACAATCTATATTGATTTTTTTTTTTTGTATTTTCATCTTTTTTTTCATTGTAGTATGGAAATATTCAGGCTATAGTGAAGAAAGGGCTTATCACACAGTTTCAAGAATCTTTTAAGGAAGGTTCTACTTATTTAATTGAAATTGTCTTAGTTGCAAGAAATTAAATTAAATTCAAACCAACAACACACAAGTTCAAATTGAACTTTATGGGAGCTACAAAGTGCAGTAACATAGTTGTGAATGAAATTCCAACAAACCATTTTGATTTTGTTGCTTTTTCATATATCCTCTCAGCTATAAATGGTGATAAATTACATGGTATATATTTTATGTTATATTTGTTAGAACAAGATTTGTTCTGATCAATATTCTTAGTTTTGATGATAACAAGGATATGAATTTTGTGTGAGATAATGTGGTACTCTAATACATTGCAATTTCCCTTTCAGAAAATATATATAAAGAGTATGCACAAATCAGCGCTCAGAAGCTTTGTCTCAGAAGGTTCAGCATGCAACATCAGAACATGGTCAAGGCAGAATCAGAACATGGGTCTATGGAAGCATCAGAAGAACTTGAGATCAGAAGCAGAAGCACTGAAGTTCTCATGGTATCACGCTCAGAAGCACTTCAAGGTCAGAAGACAAGAAGATGCTATGCACCAAGCTGTTTGACTCTGATGATATTCAAATATTATATTCACAAACATCAGATCAGAAGAAAGTACAAGTGGCAGGCTACGCTGACTGACAAAAGGACGTTGGAAGCTATTAAAGGCAACGTCAGTAGACACAGCGTGAACAAAGCTCGAGGTAGTTGACAAAAGCGTGAAACATTAAATGCAATGCTGTACGGAATACGCAAAGCATTAAATGCGCCCAACGGTCATCTTCTCAAACGCCTATAAATATGAAGTTCTGATGAGAAGCAAGGTTACTAATTCTAAACGAAATTATTCTGAAAGACTTGCTGAAACGCTGTTCAAATTCAAAGCTCAGAAACTTCATCTTCATAAAAGCTCACTACATTGCTGTTGTAATATATTAGTGAGATTAAGCTTAAACGTTAAGAGAAATATCACTGTTGTGATTATAGATTTTAAGAAGCATTGTAAAACTCTTATTTGATTACATTAATTTGTAAGTAACTAGAGTGATCAAGTGTTGATCAGGATACTCTAGGAAGTCTTAGCTTGTGTCTAAGCAGTTGTAATTAGAGTGATCACGTGGTGGTCAGGATACTCTAAGAAAGTCTTAGCTTGTGTCTAAGCATTTGTTCCTGGAGTGATAAGGTTGTGATCAGGATACTCTAGAAGACTTAGTCACGGACTAAGTGGAAAACCATTGTAATCTGTTGCGATTAGTGGATTAAATCCTCAGGTGAGGTAAATCACTCCGTGGGGGTGGACTGGAGTAGTTTAGTTAACAACGAACCAGGATAAAAATAACTGTGCAATTTATCTTTATCGTTCAAGTTTTTAGACTACACTTATTCAAACCCCCCCTTTCTAAGTGTTTTTCTATCCTTCAATATTATTTTATATTTACTTTCACACTTATTTATAAATTTACAAAAACAAATTTTATAATTCATTTGTCTTAATTTATATGTAATTTTTTTCTTAAATTTAACAGATGTAATTGCACATATTGTGGAAAAGGACAACATGAAACAAACTCCAAAGAACGGAAAAAACTACAAGCTCATTAACATTGTTCTTGAGGATTTAGAGTAAGAATTAATAATAGCTTATCATTATATTTAATTACATAATTCCATTGTCACCACGTTTAATACCTAACTATTAATTTATTAATTTATTAAATATATTAAATGAAATAAACCCTAAAAAAAACTACTTTCGTTGTTTCCTGCTTTTAGTTGATTTAACCCGATTAAACACACTAATTATTATTAAATATTAAATAAAATAAATCCTAAAAAAACTACTTCTTTCACTAACGTTTAATTCAAATCCATGTTTCATTACCAGGTCAACTAACCATACATTCTTATTTTCTAAATCACAAACCCATGTTCTTTGATACTTGTTTCAAAACCCCACATCCAAATTCTAAACCCATGTTTTTTATAAATCATAAACCCATGTTCCAAATCACAATCTCATTTTATTCATGCATAACTCCTCCACCAGATTGGTATAAATTCAGTCCTCCTCCACCAAATTGATATAAATTCATCTCTCCAATATTCACTTTTCTTTTCCATAGTTTATTCAATGACACTTCCTATAATTACTATCATTGATAACATTTACGCTAGAAAGATTGATTGGAATTTGAAGGTTCGAATCATTCGTTTGTGGACTCAGCCTGAATTCCAAAATCCTTATGAAACAAGTAGTTTGGAGATGATTCTACTTGACGAAAAGGTAAAAATATTTTACATTTTTAATTTCATAATAATATTTACAATCTATATTGATTTTTTATCTGTATTTTCATCATTTTTTCATTGTAGTATGGAAAGATTCAGGCTACAGTGAAGAAAGGACTTATCACACTGTTTCAATAATCTTTTAAGGAAGTTTCTACTTATTTAATTGAAACTGTCTTAGTTTCCAGAAATGAAATGAAATTCATACCAACAACACACAAGTTCAAATTGAACTTTATGGGAGCTACAAAGTGCAGTAACATAGTTGCAAATGAAATTCCAACAAATCAATTTGATTTTGTTGCTTTTTCATATATCCTCTCAGCTATAAATGGTGATAAATTTTATGGTATATTTATTATGTTATATTATTTTATATTTACTTTGACATTTATTTATGAATTTACAAAAACGAATTTTATAATTAATTTGTCTCAATTTATATGTAATTTTTTTCTTAAATTTGACAGATTTAATTGCACATATTGTGGAAAAGGACAACATCAAACAAACTCCAAAGAACGGAAAAAACTACAAGCTCATTAACATTGTTCTTGAGGATTTAGAGTAAGAATTAATAATAGCTTATCATTATATTTAATTACATAATTTTATTTATGGTATATATTATTTTCTCAAACTACTTTCATTATCACCACGTTTAATACCTAATTATTAATTTATTAAATATATTAAATGAAATAAACCCTAAAAAAAACTACTTTCGTTGTTTCCTACTTTTTAGTTGATTTAACTCGATTAAACACACTAATTATAATTAAATATTAAATATAGGTTTTTTGTGATTTAACAATTAAAACTAACTAAATAGATGAAATCGATATAATCGAAATAATCGGGAGGAAATCCTACACTCTAGCCTAATCCTAATTTTTATTAAGACTAATCTAAATCAAAATTAATTAAATTAACTTAACTATTAATCTTTAATCTAAATATTTAACTAAACAATATAAATAAAAAATAAAAATATTAAATAATAATAAAAAAACCTGGGAGTGATCCTGTGTTGCTGCGTCTGAGAGGTCCACGGTGTACCCTAGTTCTTGATGCATTGGATTTGCTGTCTGATGGATCCAATGGTTGTTGCATGAGAGGGTGCATCGTGTGGACACGGGATAGCAACGCACTGAATCATGAAACTTATTATTTCACAAAAAATATTGTGGTAACCAGGGATCGATCCAAGGTTCTTCCCCTCGCGCTCTAGCCTTTCCAGCTCAACCATACGCGCGCGATTCTTTAACCCACCACTAGCACCTCGCCAGCTCATCATCTTCTCCAATTCAAACCTGTTGACATGCTTTTACAGCGCTTGTTTCTGACAAGCTGTAAAAACGTGTACCTATTACACCTGCCCCTTGCCAAACCACTCATACGCATACGAAAATAAAAAATAAAGCCATGGCTGACTTCGTGTCAACCAGGAGAACTCAATGGTATATATTTCACGCTCTGATTTTCGCTAAATTTATAAGCCCTAAAACGTGAGTTATAAACCCTAACATGGTGGAATACGATATACGCACGTAACACCCAAATTGATAACCCAGAAACGATTAATACGTCATAACAAACACATATATTCCATTAAAACATGAGGAAGACGCATAAATTCATGAATTCAAGTTAAATTTTAGAAGAACAAACCGTAGGCTATACAACTCGGTTCTGGATGATACGGCCTTGGAGAATAGGTGAAACCCCTTCAATGAGATCCCGGGAACCTGTTTGGACTCTCGAAACTCCTTGAATTGGACCCTCTTTCCAAAAACGATTTTGGCTTCTCCTTGACAAATTTTTGGGTTGACTCAGGTCCTTGGAGGCAGCCCTCCTCCCCCAATGCATTGCCATCGATCCCATATATATAGTAGAGCAAATAAGATCACCAATTTGGATCAAAATCCATTGAATCAAAGATTGAGATTTTGATGGAAAAACAAATCTTAAATCTTTCTAAAATTGGCCTAAACTTGACCTTCTCTCCCCAATATATTTTCACGCGAATTTCACTCATATTTTGGCTCATTTGAGTTATTGGAATTAATTGGGATTGATTGACAAATAATTTAAAACAAATCTTTTGTGGTTTCCTTTGATTATTTGATTTAAATGGTATTTTAAATGAATAAAATTCACTAAAAAAATATAATAAAAATCACATAATCATGGGATTGGTCTTGGGAATTCTTGGTGACCTCTTAAGCAAGTTTGGATCATAAAAAGTCAGGCCCATTTGTAAAGATATCCATTTTGAACCTTATTTCCTTCACATATTTCACTCAAAATTGACCAACTTTGACGAGGCATATCTCCCTCAATTTTTAAGATATGAGAGAGTTCTAGGACTTTTTAGAAACCTCAAGATGTCCTCTACAAGCCACTTTGGAACATATTTTTCATTTGGAGATTTTATCTTGATGATATGCCCTTTGACAAAAACTGTTTTCGATTAACCTTTGAAAAGGACCTATAATGTATTGGACCATATCCCTTGAATGAAGCATTTCTGGCCTTGGCTGGTAAGTGACAAAGTTGTAGAGAATCCAATTTCCTTCAGAATAGGCTTTGGTTGGGGAATTTTTGATACTCCATGTGAAAGTTATGACCAGTCAAAGTTGAGTTGACTTTCTCCTATAAAAAACCCTAATTTGAACCTTTGCATTTGTTCATTTCTGAGTTTTTATTAATGGATCATGATCAACCTTTGATAAAATGATGGATATAACCTCACATACTTGATGTTGACAAAAAATCTTGAAGTTTGACTGTGTTTTGACTATAGTTGACTTTTAGGTCAACATAGTCGATTATTGGTCATCTGAGCCATTGAGTGAGCAATCCTTGGAATAGAAGCTTGACTTTTTGACAAGGAGGTGCCTTGAGACATATGAGAGACCTTGAGATCCATTTGAGGCCTCAGATATTCAAAATCCTTCGATAAACTGCAAACCCTAACGTATGAATAGGAGAGAGTGACTTGAGAAAACCCTTGAACCTTGAGTCATTGAAGATGAAAAGAGGAGGGCAAATTTGGGGTATGACAATAGTTTATCTGTCCTAAGGTTTTACTCAGACGTAGTTCTAAACAATATATATACAGTTTACATTTGACAGTAATTTAAATGAAAGCTTGTAAATGGAAAGCTATAAAGCCTAACCTGGATGGAGTGGAGGCCTTTGAAGATGTATGTACAAAGCCTTACCAGTAACTTGGTTGTTTATTGATAACAGTTGAATATTTATTATAAACAGTTAAAGATTTTTGAAAACAGAAGAAGTGAAGATGGACCTTAGGTCACATAGGTATCTGAAGAGTTTCACCGGGAATAATGCCCTTCAAATACCAGAAGAATGTTTTGAAAACAGAAAGAAAGTTTTGTAAATACAGTTTTTGGAAATTGACAGAAAATCAACTTAATTAGAGTAAAGACAAAGTCTATACCTAATTAAGACCTAAATTATTAGGGTTTTAACTCAAAAATATTTACAAGAGATTAGGTTTTGAAAATTGAGTAAAAAAAGATATTTTTAAGTATTAAAAGATACTCCAAAATATGTGTTTTTTAAACCTAATTAAAACATATTAAAAATATATTTTTTATGATCTTTTTTGTATATCCTCAAAGTAGATATATTAAATGAAAAATGTGTGAAAAATTGAGCGAAAATGATTTAATTTGATAGGTGAAATAATTATATGAAGTTATGAAGAAAATGAATGAGAAAAGAGCTAAAAAAATAAGGTTTTGTCTCCTAAAGGGCTTGAACCCACGCCTTCTAGGTTACCAACTAAAACACTTACCATCTAGACCAGGCGCGCAGCTTGTTATGTGAACACTTCCAATTCATTATATTTTAAAACAAGTTCATAAATGAGTGAAAAAATAAAATGATCAAAACAAAAGGTCTGAGGGGGGGGATCGAACCCCAGACCTAAGGCATGGCAAGAGTTTGGACGCGCGCTGTAACCATTGGGACACTACGATGAATTCGTAGATAACACACCTATCATTCAAAATAAAATAAACTTGCTTCTGGGAAATTTGAAAAATGGCGCCACCATCTTCATCTTCAACCTCAAGTTTCCATGGTTTTTGAATTTGCTATCTCACTCATTTCTCAACCAAACTCAGAGATGTAAACATGGATTTCGCTTATTTTTAGACAAGGATTATGATGGTATCCTTTGATTTTATTTATTTTCAGTGTAATTCAAAATTCGCACGCATGAACACTAAGAACCCTAAAACTAAATTTTAACATGAAATAATATATATGCATGATATGATGAAATTGACTGAGGGTTAATGATCCTCTCAGGTGCAGAAACTTGTTGGTATAACAAGTTTTGATTTATGAAATAGGAATCATAGAGTTTGAAGCTTATGATACTTACCTCTGAAATGAAGATCGAGCTCTGATCAAAGTGTGCTACAGAGTTGTTGTAACGATCCTAAAAGCTTCAGTGATCCCCCAGGAAGGTGTTGAGATGCTTAGTTTGGGTTACAACTTCCCAGAACTTCTTGCTCGACCCCAACTGATATGGCTCCAAGTGAGAGGTGAAGATGATGATCCTCCACATACAGAAATGTTCCAGGTGTTTGGATCACCTCTAAATACCTCCCTTGATGTGTTTGAATACTTACTTTCAAAGGAAGAGCTTTGGTTTGAAGAATTCGATTCTTCTTGCCAAAGAACCTGTGAAAAACCTAAGTATGAGTGGAGAAGAGAGAAAGCAAGATTTATGTTGCTTTGGTGTGGTTTGATACTGAGGTATGCTCTTCTATTTATAGGCAAAGAGTTCAGTGTATTTGCAGAGAGTGAGCTTTGCTTAATGAGGTTAACTTGGTTTCTTGGTTATGAAGAAATATGAGAAAGATCCATATGCAATGATGAGTTCTTTGATACCACTCCCTAGCCATCGGTTTTGCTTGATATTAGGGAAACATTTGATGCAGAAATGAGCTCTAATTGGTTGAGATAAGATTCCTTTGATGAATCACCACTTGGCCATAAATTCTCAAAATGCAATCATTACATAATCACATGTTTTGATTTTGGAATATTCCCTTCAAATATTTGTGTAATGATGCAAAAGATTCTCTCCTATCCTTACAATGTTTCTGAAGTTTAGAGGCACCAATTAGTGCAAGCACTTGCATAAAATTGCAAATTGCAAACTTAGGCATGACCTATAATTTCACTTCAAATGCCTAACTTTGATCAATCATATCTCTTAGCTCAAGATGAATTTGGAGAAGGTTGAGCATAATTTGGAAAGCCCTTAACATGTACTTCAATTCATTAGTTTGGAGTTTCTTCAAAATCATTTGGGAAAATTGTGTAAAATAGGCCCAAAGTTTGAAGAAAACTAGGTTAAAAACACTTGGAATTTTTCTAAGTTTTTATAACCTATAACTTCCAAAGCTCATATCTCTTAAATGGTTGATCTCTTGAAAAAAGTTCCTATGTGAGAAGTTATTTTATTTGGTGAGATCTACAACTTTCATGTTGGAAGTTTTTTGAGTTGTGTAGGTGAAATTTTGAGATCCATGAACTAGGTCAAAATGCACTAGTTTGACTTTTTGTTGACTTTTTGATTCTTGATTAATTTTCTTGATTTTCTTTGGTCAAATGACTTCAATAATCATATTTTGATGATATTGATCCTTTAAAGTCATGGTTTGACCTAAAATCCTAAAAGTCAAAGATAATCTTGTACAATTGACTTTTTCAAATGGAGTGAAATCTTGGACTTTTGTGATGAATCAAACTCTCCTCCTCAAATGAGTGATGTGAATGGATTATCTTGAGGTAATAGAAGTTCTTGAGCCATGTTTTGAGTTTTGGACCTATGTCCTGATTAAAAGTCAATTGTCCAGGTGAATTAGGCCTGAAACCCTAATTGTCGACCAGATGAAATTGATGACTGTAGATCTTGAATTGAAGTACAATGCTTAGTGTATATTGTTATATGGATCATTTGAAGATGATTGAATCCTTTGAGTGATGCCTTGGGGCCCTTCAAAACAAACACAAACTTTGCCTTAGAATTATATTTCTCATAATAAACATTCTTTATATATGAACAAGTGCTTGACATCAAGAAAGTTTCCATCATTAACTTCAGATAAAAAATTTATTCCTCCCGAAGGACAATTTGTCTTCAGAGCTCTGTTGAGTTGGGGCATAACATTTCAAGGTGTGATCACCCTAAGGGGCACAGAAGCAATTGAACATTCTGTTGAGTAAGAATTCAGTCAATCTGGGGCGATCAGGTCAAGATTCGAAGAATATCTCAAAAGTGTTGAGCAATCAGGGGCATTCACCCAAGCATAGATGAAACTACCTCCAACCCTGACCAATCAGGGGCATTGTTCCTAAGCCCATGATACTGGGGAAAGTTGCCTACGATAGCACAGATCTCAGAAAGTCCTCACGAGACGAATCTCTTCAAAGTCCCTACAGGCTAGGGCAAAGCTATGCAGTGGCATTCTTTCCTCATCAGGAGGTGATCATGTTAAGTTCATGGGTGAGATAAATAACTTATGAACTCGAAGATCTTCGGAAAGTCAGGGTCTTCATACCCAACGAAAGCCCAATCTTCATTGGCATCTCCCTGCAGCTCTATGCAATTTGCAACTCTCCGGTTGCGACCAAGGGTGGCTGATTAATCAGATGGTTATCCTCGGCAGTAAAGCCCAATCTACTATGGCAACTCTCTGCAGTTCAGTGCAATTTCTAATTTCCTTCATTAGAGGTTGCAGTCAATGGTAATTGGAAAATCAGTCGATTATTATCCACGGGAAATCATAATCCTCGAGCCTGTTTGGTCCATTTGAATTCATTACTTGCTTGACCCCTTAAGCACACTCCCTGGTGGCATTTTCTCGGAAAACCAATGCCTGTTTGATACTCCGGCCGATACTTGTTTGGTGTTCCAATCACTACTTGCCTGTCAACTCTTCGAATTCAATACATGTTTGGAATGTTTCAAAGCCCAGTCGCCTGGCAAACCGTCTTACTCTTGCATTTGCCCATCGTGGGTGAGCCTTGCCTTCCCCTGTCTTGTGAGGAAACCCCATGGAGATATCATGCTATACAGGGGGAATTTTCTATTTTACCTCGCAAGTACGTATAACTAACTCAAGTTGTCATACCTCAAATTTGTCCTACCCTATTTATCTGGCTTACAATCCATATACATACTTCATTTAGGTCATGACCCAATGTATGCATTCATATCATTGATACTGTTCAAAAGATGGCAAGAAAGAGGTTTCTATTGAAGAGAATTCCTGATCAAAGGAAGAGGATCTGGGGTGTAATCATGTGGCATCATCCATACTTTGAAGTTCTCCTTGAATTAGGGTTTCCTCATCTTCAGCTCAAGGCATTGACTAGAATATACAAGTTTTAGATTTATCTGGTCTCCCTATATTAGGGTCTTTTTGACCAAAGTCAACATAGTTGACTTTTTGTTTAACACATCAATCAGGAGTTGATTATACAATGGGAGATGGCGTGGGATATATATGGAAGTATTCAATTGATTGTCATTGGTTAAAAGTTGATTAATCAGGAAAATCATCAGGAATTGAAAAAGTCAAACAGTTGACTTTTGGATATTTTGGTCAAAATCAGGTCAATTATTCAAATGTTGACTTTTGGTGGAAATTTGAGCAAGAAGAGCCAGAGGAATAAAAAAATCAAAGTTTAATCAAAAAATGCCAAAAATGGAAAGTTGGTTAAAATGTGAAGTCTAAAAGAGGAAAGTTCCACACTTAGAGAAATTTTGATGCCTTTTTGAAATGCATGATCAGTCAACTTCATCATCACTTTACACATGGCCAGAGGTATCTTTTGAGGAAAATTACAACATCAAAGTTATTCCTCTCATGAGGGAGAACAACTTTATAGTTGAGAGTTTTGTCCAAAAGGGCTTAAATCAAGAGATAAAAGAGTTGGAAGTTGAAGACTCAAGGTTGAACATAAGACAAGCTGCCTAGTCAATTTCATTGCCAGCGCAAGCATTCTATCAAACTGTTGGCGTGCCATTTTGAAGACTTATTTTAAGGAATTGTGAGCTCTATCTACATTCAAATATGAAATCAATCTTCTCCCCTCCATGCCCTTTATCCAACAAGCCAAGAATCAGGTTGATTGGTTGGGTATTGAATCAATTATGAGACTCCAAAGTCACACGTCCACACTGATCAAGGCTGGGCATCTGGCGGGGCAGAAATCTAGGGCACGCGTAGGCAATACAACAAACACATGGAATGCCAACTTTGAGGCCAATTTTAGAGACCTACAAGCCTCCCCTAGGCTCAAGCTTGTTATAAAACTCCTCCTCGCCACGTCCTCTTTCCAATGAGCTAAAGATTGTAATGATTGGATATGCATGGAACAAGCTATAAAGCCTCAAAGTCATGCATCTAGAGTTCATTTTTATGGCAAGGAAATGGGCAAGACGCGCACGAGCCATATGCAGCCACAATACACCATTTTCCATGTCATTTTTCTCCTTCTTCCAAGAACTATTTTGAAGACTTCCAAACACCAAAGTTACCCTATTCCATGTCCTCTTTAGATTGAGCCCAAAACCAAGTCATATTATGATCCATAGATAGAGATACATGAGGTTGAAGTGGATCTCTCATTTAGCAAGACATGGAAGAGATCCTGCAGCCCACACATAAGCAACATCCATAGTCCATACATTGCCATAACAAGCCATGCAAGGTGCTGAATCAAGAAAGGCACATGAGAGCTTGCTCCAAATGGTGAAGCCTTGTCCATTAAGCATTGGAAAGAATCCAATACAACATCCCCACCATAAATCTCCATACACACTCTACATATAAAAGCTGAGCTCTTCACAAATTACTCACTCCCGACTCTTTCTCCCATTACTCACTCTCGTTTCTCTCTTCCTCCACTTCACTCTCTCGTCATGAGTTCATTCTCTCTACATAAAAAGTTTGTTACACTTTGTAACAAACTCCATAGCTTCAACAACCTTCTTCTTCCGCCTTCAGTTTCATTAACCATCGCCACCACCACCATTCTTCATCAATCTTCACCGTAAATAACCACCTCCTTCAAATTCAACCTTCCATAAGCACCATCATTTCCATCAAGATAACTCCATCTCCACCATAACTGAACAACAAACTTCATCACCTTCATCTATCTTTATTCTTCATCATCACGGCACAGTTCAAGATCCGATTACGAAGCTTCCACAAAACTTGAGTTTATTTCTTAAGGATCTCT
The DNA here is from genome assembly GCF_029867415.1 of Vicia villosa. Lineage (NCBI taxonomy): Eukaryota > Viridiplantae > Streptophyta > Magnoliopsida > Fabales > Fabaceae > Vicia > Vicia villosa. Next base: position 35,410 of record NW_026706252.1, read on the forward strand.
CTTCTCTGTCTTGAAGCGTGTTCATCTTCATCATACAAGTTCCATGGAATGGAAAGCAGCTCGTAGAGTTTTATTTTACTTTATCCAAGATTCGTTCACGTAAGTGTTCCTGAAACTTGCTCAGCATAAGTAAAAGTATGATAGGAAGCATGTAGTGTATTTGTGAGCTGCTGACCACCGGGAGGCTGGAGCCTAGAGCTAGGCTCAATATGTGTGGTGGCTAAATGTTGCATTGCATTGATTTAGATTGATTCTTGTTTGTTTTCGTTCTTTGTGAAATGATCCGTAATAGCATGACTGAACTGTGTATTTAGCTTTGTGAACGATTGCGAACTTGTCGCTATACTTGGAGTTTTTGTGAGATTTAGTTAAGCCAAGGTTTTGAAATTGAGTTCGGTTAGCATGATAGGGAGAGAATCAGTGAAAACTAATGCTAGATTCGTGTTCTACGCAAAATTTCAAGTGGACCGATGGTCCTCTCTTCCATTTCCGGGCAAGGTGTGGCGGAGCTCCGACGGATTCAATTGGAGAAGATGACCGAAAAATAGGTACAACGAACTACGAAGGGTTTAGGCAATGTATGTTCATGCATGAAGCTGAGGTGGCGCGATATTGTTGATCTGTTTCCCATCTTGTTGTTCTGTTTTTGACCTTATCCCCATCATTGGCTTATGGCGTGTGGTCCAACTTGCATTTTGTCTTATTATACTTAAGTTGCTGTGACCAGTTGATAAACGTCCACTATATCTTTCATGTCACGTTCCCATTTTATTCGCATGCTGAAAATAAAAAAGAAAAATGAAATAGCAATGGAATTGGTAATGTAGTAAGCCTGGGCTCGATTCTGCATTGGGCCTTAAGGCGCTTTCTTTCCGAAAATTTTACTTACACCCCCAGTAGTCTGGCCCATGCGCCAGTTAAAAGAATCCAGTTCAGCTTCTAATTGCTATTGCACCCCATGTTTGCTAGAATTTCATTTTGTTTTAATTTTGTTTCTTCTTTAAATTTTTGCTTCATAAATCTGTTTTAGATCAAATAAAAATACATAAAAAAATGTGTTTAGATACTTTAGGATGTGTAGAAAATTGTCATTATTTTTTGTGAATTTTTCTTAATTGTTTTAGCCTTTTAACAAATCATTTTCTTCAATATATACATAAATACTCTTACGTTTGGTACCTTTTGCAAATAATTTTGTTTGAATGACTTAGGAATTAAATTTTGTAACGTTTTTTTATGAATTCAATAGACATATGTAGGTTTGTATATATGAATTCGCAAGCCTTAATTCCAATTTTTGATTAGGTTTTTAATTGAGTTTTTGACCCGATTCATGTGTGCTTCTAGATAATGCTTGTATAGTTTTTGCTCATAAATAAAGTTGCATTTATGCAATGTTTTGGATCTTAGTTAGGACTTAGACTCCACTTCCTTAGTAAAACAACAACCATTAGATTAGGGTATTAGGTTAGATTCATCTCTTTTTCCTTTTCCAACTTTAAAACACTTAATAAATACTTGAATAAAATCCCTTTAAAAAAATACCAAGAAAACACCTAAAACACTTAATAAAGGTCGAAAAAAATAAAAAGGGAATGAAAGCTTTCGTCTCCCTTGCTTAAGGGAATCACTTGAGTGGAAGTTCTCAACCATAAAAAACACCAACCAAAGAGTAACCCAGGTCTTCCTTGCTTAAGGGAGCCACTTGAAACACTTAAACTCTCTCTCTCTCTCTCCCTCTCTCTCTCTCTCTCTCGTCTCTCTTCTTAAGGGCATTGTTATTTCCGCTCGATCGCATCGTAGGTCGTCCCCTTATGCAAGAGCGTGAACGTTAACGCCGCCCGGCTAAAAAACACAAAAACAAACAAGAACATTTGAGCCAAACTACGACGCTCTAATTCCTGAAAAGGATACGTAGGCATTGGGTCGCGGGGCCTAAGCGAGCACAATTGTAAATATTCTTTCTTTTCCTCGTGTTTCTTTTTGCATGCATTCACATTTAGGCTTTAGTAATAAATACACCCTTTAGATAGAAACAAACATAGGTGGATACCGTCGAGTACGCCAGACGTGAGGGGTGCAAATACCTTCCCTTTGCATAACCGACTCCCGTACCCTGTTCTCTGGTCACAATACCTTGTTCTTATTCGAGCTAGGTGTTCTGATATTCCTTTCCCTCGATGGGATAAATATATTAGTGGCGACTCTGGTTAATTTTTCGCGAGCGCGCGACACAAGTACAACACGTCGATGCGTTGGTTGAAGTTTTGCCAAGCGATGCTAATATCGCCAATTTAGGTCTGTGTAATCCCCGATATCATCTAAAGATCTCAGTGTCTCTCCAGCAAGTTATATCCAGCAGGGCGGATCATTCCCCAACGGAAGGCTCATTATCTCCCAACTGTCTTTCAGTTCCCGCTGACGGGATGTTCCCCAGCTGAATCATGATTGCGTAGTATCGGGCTACTGGTTGAGGTTTCTCGCCCGATTTCCTCATTTTTCCCAGCGGGATGTTCTCTCACCAACAATTCGACCTTATACCCCGAGCAAAATCTGGTCATTTCCCAGCATACAACAGAAATCTCCTAAGCATATCCCATGAAATCCTATTCCCCATCAGAGATTATTTCCTCAATGCAGTTTACCGGATTTTAATTCCCCAACAGAGTTTATTTCTCAAACACTGCAAACTCCTCGGTAGAATTCTTTCCTCTAGCAGAGTTCAAGGTTATCATCCCCAGTAGGTTTGGACTCGTATCTAAAACCTGGTCAGATAATACATCAGAAGGAATGTCCGTCTCTTTAATCCCCAGTCAGGGTACATAAGAATTAAACCCTTCATTGCAAAAGAACGATGAAAAAACTAACTCTCCTTGAATGCTTTTATCCCCAAGCAGAAAATCAAAGATCCCCAGTGGAGTATTCCCAAACAAAAAAGCGGGAATGCCCAGTACAGACGTTCTAAACAAAAATGAAGAGTGATATTCTTCATTCCCAGCAACAGACAAGGATTTATCTTCCCCAGCTTGACATTACCGTTCAAAGCCACCGCTATCGTCAACAACATTTACATCCATGCATCATATACAAAATATATTAGCATATACATGCGAAACATATAACATTCTCGTTTATTTTGAGAGCATCATTACGTAATGCATTACATACATCATGACATTGCATAAAACTAAGTTTGCTTTTTTTTTCCAGGTTAGTTCACAATCAGACAAAGATTATCATCTTCTAGATACGGTGCAGAGATAATCGAGACAACAATTTAATTCTGAAACTCATTCAAGACAAAGATTTAATTTTGATACTTAAATAGTTCAGAGATGATCAAGCCAAAGATTTAATTCTGATACCTCAATGGTTAAGAGATAATCAAGACAGATGATTTAATTCTGATACTTAAACAGTTCAGAGATAATCAACCCAGAGATTTAATTCTGATACTTGGGAAAATTAAGAGATAATCAACCTAGATGATTTAATTCAGATACTTAAACAGATTAGATATAATCAACCCGGAGATTTAATTCTGATACTTGGGACAATTCAGAGATAATCAACCCAGGTGATTTAATTCTAATACTTAAACAATTCAGAGATAATCAAGACAGAGATTTAATTCTAACACTTATCCCAACAAATTTTCCAAAAAAAAAAGTTCGGAGATGATAGAGACGAATATTTAATTCTAATCCTTATTCCAGAATATGTTCCAGATTCAATTCAGAGATGGTTGTTGCACCCCAAAATTTGCCCTCTTTATTTGAGCTATAAGTTATTAACGACGTTTATTTCGTCGTTCAAAAATTGAAGAAAAATAATAAAGAGTTCTTATGGTTTTGAGGAAGTGCGACGTGAACTATGGTTTAAACGATGGAAGTACGAGAAAATTCAGAAGTCCTATTCGGAAAGTGATATGAGCTGAATTCTCGCGAGACCCCAACTGTTTCGACGATACCTACAACTTTCATGTTCAGCTCGGAAGCCAGTTCTTTAAGGAAAGTGGTCGAATTGGCAAATTACTTGAGATTTCACAGTGAAAAATGGTGCTGAAGGTAGGGTTTCGGACCTCAGAAAAGTCATATCTCATGAGCCGCTCGTCGGGTTTCCTCAAAAATTTAACTGGAGCTCCGTATCGTCATCCTTGAGATTTCATATGTTCGGGCCAAAGACCAATTATGCACTAAAAATTCCTAGCATTTTGAAGAACGTCGTAATCTTTCAGTAAAAAGTGTGTTTTCGAGTATGTCGCGCCAAGTTTGAAAATTCATAACTTCTTCGATTTTTATCGTATGAAGTCCATTCCGGCGGCATTCTCTCGGAAATTTTGTTAGATTGGATTCTTCTTCACACATGCTTGTTCAGGTTTTGAACCGAAGATGGAGTTTTATCGAGTTCTTTGAGCGGTACTCACAAAATTCTGCACAGCCGCGTCAAATGAATCGACGTTCCTCGTCATTCAAACACGCGTAATTTCTTCATCGCTCATCGGATTAAGACAATTCTCGCGGCTACGAGCCACAAATTTAGTCATCTTCGAGTGGGCGTTGGTCTCGTCTCGGAATTTCGCGCCGAATCACATTTCCTCGAAAACGAGCCAAAAAGGAGAAAATTAAGGGCATTTTGGACATTTCATCACTCACACTATATAAGCTATTTTTCTTCACATTATCTCATAACTTCACTTCACCCAAAATATTCAAAAACACTTTCTCGCAATTCTCTCCCAATTCCCTTGGATCAAAACCACAAACTCTATAAAACTTTCATCAATACTCATCAATTTTCTTGAAGATCAAGAACAACATGGATTGAAGATCAAGATTTCAAGTTCGAAATTCTTCTCTTTCTCTCCCACATTCTCGAGGCCCTCCCTCTCTCCCCTTGGGATTCGACTTTCGACTTTGATTCGTGTTCGCGTTTGTGTCGCGTTCGTGTTAGCGCGTCGATTTATATCTTCATCCGGTAAGCTTTCGGATCTCGAATTAAGTGCTTAATTGTTGATCATTATGTGGATTCGAATCTAGATTCATATTTTGTTGTTTATTAATGTTGATTGATGATGATTGATCGGTGAATTTGCATGTGGATTAATAGAATTGATAGTGATTTGATGAGATCTAATAATTGTTGCATGTGATTAATGATCGTTGTTGATGAGTTGTGACGTTATAGCCTTAGATCCATGAATTGTTGGTAGTTTTGTGTGCATAATTGTTAATGTTCATGTGTGTTTCTTGCGACGCACTCAAAGTGTTTGTACAAATGCATGTGTAGAACTTTTGCTTGATAATTGCCTAGTTTGATGCCTAGGTTATGACGTGAGTATATTTGTTATGATTTGATCATTCTCACATGTGCTAATTCTTGTTGTCGATGATGTGTTGATGCAATCTTTGGTGTTAATGCTTGTGACTTGTGGTGCGCTCCACGTGTTTGAACAAATGCATGCATAGGACTTTGGCTTGATTATTGTCTAAATTGATGCTTATGTCATGGCTTGAGTTATATTTTCTAGCTTGATCACTATTGCATGTGCTAATGTTTGTTGCCATTGTTGCATTTATGTAATTGTTGGTGATGATATTTGAATCGTGGTTTGGTTTGACGCGTTGCACTTTGCTCGTTTTGTTGTTATTTGGCCTAATTGACTTGTGGATTCATGACTATCCTTCGCCAAGATGATACGTTGTGTCTAATCATTAAAATTGATGTATGTTTGGCTTTGTTGCTTGGTGCTTAATAATTGTTCGCTTATTGTTAATAACACGCCTCACATTGATATTTGGTTTACATATTCTCATGTGCCATCGATTGTTGCCTTGATATCGTGCCTTGTTTTCGCATGCGTTTCATTGTGCTTTACATATATTTTGATGGCTCTTCATGGCATGTTGGTTTTGGCATTGACTTGGATTGAGTGGGAGTGGCTCCCAAGCACTCAAAGCTATTAAAATTTGGTTTTTCTACAGGGGAACCCGGTTCCCAGAATGGGGGAACTGGTTCCCACTCAATCCAAGCCAATTTGTGAGTGGGCAGAATGCCCTGGAACCCGGTTCCCAGTTTGGGGGAACCGGTTCCTGCTGTATGTGTGTGGTTCGTAGCTTGGGCAGAATGCCCTGTAACCTGGTTCCCAGTCCAGGGGAACCGGTTCCTGTGTGTGATTGTGTGCTGGAACCCGGGTTCCCATATAAAGGAACCGGTTCCCTTATTTGTTTTTCTTCCTTTTCTTTTCTAACTTCAATCTTTCGTAACTTTTTGCTCGTAACTCCGATTTGCACGTTCTTTATATCGTCGGAAAGCTTATGAGATTTACTATCTATCTAGATGTTTGGTTTTCATTAATTTGTATATCATTCATGTTTGTTTTCTCTTTGAAGTTTCATTGTCCATTTCATGTTTATGTTACTTGCCCGTTTCTTTTGGTTTATAGCAATAACGTAATTCCGATTGCGATGTTTGTTATCTCTAACTTGTGTGCTAATGTGCAAGGATTTTGGATAGTCACCGATCGACGCTTATTACTTGAGTGTTCCGCTTTATTTGCGGGACACGATCTCGTTCACTTGTGTCGTGTTCTCATCTTAGAGACACGTTCCTATTACTTTATATCTGCTTGTTTGGTTTGCTTGTTCCTCTTGCAGATGTATTGTGATTATGCTCGACGTGCATGTCGACCCTTGTGTGCTATCATGGCTAATCGGTGTGCTGACTATTTGCTTTTGCTTTGCTAGCTCGCTCGCGGGATTCTTTAGTTTATTTGCTCTCTTCGCTACAGTTTACGGATCATCATCCGTTTGGTATTGATCCCGTTTCATTTTATTTTCCTTGCACTTTATCGCTTTCACGCATCATCCTTTAACATGATAAGTAGGACTTAGGCATGCATCTGGCCAAGCCCTCGAAAGGGGTTCTGTTTTTGTTGGTGTGTTTATATTTGTGCTTTGCGGCAGGTAGTCACGGTGTAATAAGTCCTACATGGCACTCCGTTAAGTCCTCATAGAAGGCATGCGGAAAGGGTTAGCAATCAACCCCTGCCCAGTTTCATCGAGTCCGTTCAGTAAGCGCACGCTACGCGTTGCTGACTTCTAAACTAGCACAATATCCTGTTATCGAGTATGTCAGGTAAAGGGTTCATGCAATCGGACCCCCGCATTTCCTATAGCACATGTTGATCGACGTTGACGCTCGGTGTACGTACGCACCACTTTCCTTTCAGATCCATGACGGCTTGGTGGCTTAGAGGGATTCGCTCCTCTTGTCTATGGCCCGATCATTTTCGCGAGGTCTTATGCTTTGTTGACTCGGGTGATTCGCTCCCCTTGGCTATGGCGGGACCGCTTTTCTACCATTCGGCTAGTGCCGTTGGTTTGTTTGCTTTACGTGCGGAGCTCGTTTGTGTGATATTCTTGTGTGTTGTTTTTGTTTTTCCCCATAGGTTGCTAGTTTAGTTTAGACTTGTACCATTTGTATGATAACATTAGGTAGCAAGTTTTCCCCCTTAGCTTAGGTTTTCCTCATGCATTCTTTAAAACACAAACCACACTCTTTGATTTTATTTTCTTAAGAGCTTGTTATTTCCGCACCATTTCCAAGCATAAGCCTCCAAAGGTCGAGCAGCGGAGTGCGAATGTAATTTGTTCACCTAAAAAACACAAAACAAACAGAAACTAGTTAGCCGAGCTATGGTACCTCTGATTCCTCAAAAAGGATAGGTAGGCAGCGGGGTGGGGCCCATGCGAGTCTAACTCTTTCTTTTCCCTACATTTTGCATGCATTTTAGTCTAGATTAGCGCAGTTTGCTTACAGACCCATAGACTCAGACACTAGCGTGGATACCATTGAGTACGATGGGCGCGTGGGGTGCTAACACCTTCACCTCGCGTAACCGACTCCCTAACCCTTTTTCTCTGGTTGTGAGACCGTTGTTTTGTTTTGTGGTTTGCTGGCAGTCCCTTTCTTTTCAGGATAAATATGTTAGTGGCGACTCTGTTAATTTTTGCGGTAGCGACAATGGTCAAATATATTTTCCTGATACGGTTCAGATACGATCTAGATATAGATTCCGTTCTGATACTAATTCCAATACATCCTTAAATATAATCAAGGCATGGATTTATTCTAACACTTCTTAACGCATCTACTAGATACCGTCGAACACATACTCATCCTGGTTTACTTTTCAGGTACAGCTGAACACAGACTCATTATGATACTCCTATCAATAGTTACTCTGAATGGCATCTTTAATCCCATTCAAGCAATACAATCAACCAACAGTGTTACTCCGTGCACCTGCGAGTGCAAATTTATGGGCACTTAAGTGTTCGATCCTCTTCCACCTTCAGATCACGAACGACAGATACGCCAATCTAACTCTTCAGGTTTAAGAAGATTGAACAGGGGCAACTGTTGTACCAAAAATTTGCCCTTCCGATTTTACCTTTAGTTGGCCAAGACTTTGCATGTCATTTACATATTTCCATTAGGTCATTCACATTGTCAAGCATTTTATTCAGTAAGACATGGGATTAAGATTTTTTTTTGTGATTTGGGTTTTTCTTATTGGCTACTATACTAAAGTTGAGGTACATTGTCATACCCTTCATATATTTGCAAATGCCATTTTGTTTCGAATAAATGCAATGGCCTAGTGAATAGTGAAGTAAGTGTAAGGAGTGACATGTGTGAAAAGACCCGAGTTCAAATCTCACCTCCTTCCATATTTTAACATTTTTTTAGTTAGTTTTCAATTTTTATTTTTCTATTAGATTTTTATAATTAGGATTAATTTTAATTTTATTAATATGAGTTTTATTATTAGTATTAGATGAATTATTATTATTATTATTTTCTTATTAGTATTAGTAGAATTAATTTTAATATTTATAATTTTGTTGATTATTATTATTTAATATGTTATTATTAGTCTTTAGTTAGAAATAAAAATCAAATAAAAAAGAAGCAGACAAAATCCTCAAAGTTTCCAAAGTAGTACGGACATGATCCTCAATTCTTTCCAAAATATCCTCAAGACAAAATCACCCAAAGATGAAAGGAGAATTAACCAGGGGACAAACTTCTAAATGAAAATAATTTCTTGTTTGATTCCATTAGTGACATGAGTCTTAAGGCTATAAAAAGAGGAACAAATCTCCACTCTCATCTTCACGTACAAATCACCATTCTAACAATTTTCAACCCTCATTCACAAAACCTTTCTTCCACTCCCAAACAATTTTCAAGTAAAGTAATACTGTTTTTTTTCCAACACCATGCTAACAAAGTCCAACCTCTTAAATTTCATACCAAGCCAAGCTTTTTGTCATCATAAACTAACACATACACAAAAAATTTCACCAACATAATCTCCATACAATATCACTTAACAATTTTCAAACACCACAATTTCCAAACTAACATCAAAACCATATTAACCTTCACAAATTTATCACCACTAACCCTTCCAAACAATACAAACCTGCAAAAACAAAATTAACAACATCAAATACAGTTTGCGCTTGTTTTGCAGATAAATAAATAAAAAAGGAGAATGGCCACGTGATGGAAGAGAGATTGAATGTGTTTCAGTGTGACTTGTTCTTTTTCTTCTCCTAGATTTTTTTAAATTATTACTTTAAAAAATATTAGAATTAGACTTTAGAGATAGATTTTATTTTCCATTACTAAAAATACAAAAATATTTTGTTTGGTTAGATTAATTATATTTAATTTCTTATATAAAAAAAATCAAAAATATTTTAGTTAATTGATAATTTTCTTTCTAAAATTCAATTCTTAGATATCTTGTGATTCTTTTTTATTAAATTTGTCAATATTTTTGTCATTTTTCATGCGTCATTTTCCTATATCCATACTAACTTTTTCTTGTCTTGTAAAGTATTACTATCATTGAGCTCTCAGACTATCTCATGGACATTCATTTATAATTTGTTAATTTTTGTACATATTAATCTTTTATTTTCACTTAAATTTTCATTTGGGTTTGTGATAATTAGTAGTATAGCTTCCTATCCCCATTTGTTTAAATTTGTAATCCCTTATCCCGAAGCCATGTAATAGCGTAAGTTTTACTTTCTCGCATTTTATTTCTCGCGTTTTATAACTGTTAGATGTATGCTAATAGGCTTGTATGACAAGATAACAAACAAATGCTAGAATCACCATAGCCACCAAGATAAAATAACTGAAAACAACACACTTTGCACACATACGCCTCTAGGGTAACCCTCTCTTTGTTGCCTTACAAATGGTCATGTCCTTCGAACGTAGGGATACTTTAGCAAAAGACGCTTAGGTCATGTCCTTCGATATAAAGATCATAGTCCCTTGATGACTCTTTGAGTTGCCTACGAAAAGATGATCTTATCCCTCAATGACCCTACGAAAAAATGATGATAGTCCCTTCGATTTTCTAAGGTATCATTACATGTTACCTTCTATGACCATTCGATGACCCTTCGCCGCCCCTCCACATCCAATAGATAGGACTGCCGACTCACTAATTAGGGGTAAGTAACTTTTAAATGCTTGCTCACAACTCAAAAAACAAATATTTTTCATATCTAACACTTCCAAAAATATTTTAAAAAATAAACACTTTGTATACATTCATGCGAGAATTATTACAAAGTTAAACTTTTACGAAATATTTTCTGAACACACACCACTTTTTAAAACAAGGAAGTAAAGTGAGCTAAGCATTTAAGAGCCCATGGATAACCATGGATACAAAGGGTTCTAATACCTTCCCTTTGTATAATTTACCCCTCGAGCTCAAAATCTATCAAGGTCTTTCCTGTTCTTTTCAGCCTTTCCTTATTGGATAAAAGAAAAGTCGGTGGTGACTCTAACTATCCGCACATTTGGATAAAAACCAAAAAAAGTCAGTTCTCCCACCGTATTACAGTAGTGAACAAAACTAAGGTTGCACCTTTCATGCTTGGAAGTTTTTTGCTAATTGTTATTAGCAACAATTTCTAACTAGAGTATGTCATATTTATCAGTACTTATGTTCTGCAGGTTTCTGTAGCTAATAAAGTGATTATACCGGCAATGATGGTTGTGTACTAATTTTGCTCTTCTTTTTTAATTTGTTCTCAAATTTTGTTCACTAATTTGAATTTTTTTTACTGATTTTGTTTAAAGCACTTATTTAAGTCAAAACTCATTTCATGCTAAGCATCTTTTAGTTGAAAGACGAAGTTGGTCATCTAAACTTCAAACTTGAAGATATGACCAGATTTTGTTTGCATATTGAATTATGGAACTCAAAACTTTGAGGAAATTATAGGTGTAGGCAAGTCATCAAAACACGTGAAGATATTTGGATATACTAGTGAGTCATCCAATTAAATAGAATATATTTATTCACCAGTTGAGAAAACAAAACTCATAATGGCTACTCATAAGTCGCAACAACCATCCTAACATATTGACCAGTGTCCTAAATCCCATACCAAATTATCTCGGGTATGTCACTGTTATGGTCGTAGTGGTCACATAAGACATTACTGTAATAAACTACATGGAAGAATATCATACCATAATTAATCAAATCCTTAAAATGAAGGTTAGGTCTGTTTGCATCATCAACAAGTTTGTCGTGCCAAGTCTAACATACCAGGTCATATTGTAACACCCCATAATTTCCATTATTTGATTTAATTGGAATTTAAATTATTAATTGGATTATTTGGAGTTTTTGGTGATTTGTTGGAAAATTATGAAAAATAAAGTAATTGGGCTTAGTGTGATAGTTAGTAAAGAGGAGGTGTAAGCAAGTAGGTCTTACTAAGTTAATTTTATATTTCATATAATAAAGGAAGTTGGAAAGAAAAGAAAATAGAAAAGCAAAGAGGAGAAAGAAGAAGAATCAAGTGTACGTGAAAAGCATAGAAAGAGGAAGCACTCAAGATTTTTGGCTAAGGTAAGGGAGGACTAATTCCTTTTAGCCTATATTATTAGTTTATGAATGATAGAATTGATTAAGTGTGTTGTTTAACCCAATTGAATGTATTAGAGGTTTTGGCGTTTTGGAACCTATAGGATAAATTGAATAATTTTGATGAAATTGAATAGATATAGGTTATACTTAATGTTAAATGACCCCAAAGTATGATAGAAATGTGTTAGAGTATGGAATTTGACACTGTTTTGATGTTGTAAATGTTTTGGTACATTTTGGTTTGAATTTAGAGAATATGAGATGCTGTCAAAAGAGGATTTTTCTGCTACTTACACGTTGTAACCAGTTACACTCAGGGTGGTAACCGATTATAGTAGCGAAAAATAACTAAAAAATGGAGTTTTGGGTCTGGTAACCGGTTACGCTTGGGGCCGTAACCGATTACCAATTAATTTTGCAAATAGAGAATTAATTTAAGTTAGGTGTAATCGGTTACACCATTTTGGTAACCGGTTACACTGAAGCTTTTTTGAAAAATAGTTTTAAATTTTAACAATTCATATTTTTCAAACTGTAAGTCCGTTTTGGTCGTCGTTTTGGGCGTTGGAAAGGTAATCGAAAATTCTATTTAATAAACCAGTGTAATGGGCAGTGGTCCTATTTTATTTTGAAAATCTCGATTTAATTCAATATGGCGCGTTTGTACATTGTGTGCATAATTTGATGAATGAGACAATGTGGTGATGTTGTGGCAACATAATTGTAATGTTGATGTTGTGTTCGGTGTGGATTATGTATGATGTGATTGTTGGATTTGTGTTGAAGCATGAATACATTATACTCGGTTTTGCTTTTGGTGAGTTATGTTGTGATGATATTATTCATCTTAATTGGTGTTGATGATTAGTATGTTAGGTGTGGTGTATGCATTATAATCATATGAGTGGCTGTATACCGGTGGTGTTTAGATCAGTAGAAGTTAATTCCCACTGTGTGGAATTAGTGAGTTGGCGGAGGCCGTATCCCAGTGGTGTTTGGATCGGTGATATGGGTTAATTCCATGATTTTGGTACCACATGCATAGTGTCTCATTGCATTAGTATGTATGTTCGTTATAAGATGAGTGGAAGAATTCCAGTGTTATAATATGGTGATGTAACTTGTGTTTGAGTGTATTTGCGAATTGTTGAGTGAATAATTCAAAAATCTAAAATATGTTACAATAGGGTGAACAATTTATTTATATGATGTTTTGTTGTTTATGAAGTCATAATATATGTTAATTGTGAATATGTCTCACCCTTATTGTTGACCATTTTCAGATTAAGGAGTAGTAACTTTTGTGCTCGGTGAGGATAGCTTGTAAAGCTAATCCGTTTAATTTCGATTGAGTCGGGTGTCATGCTCTAGTCTTATAATATTGGGGAACGTTCTTTATTTTAGAGTTAATTAATAAGCTCACATTTTAGTTATTTGGATAACTTTTGGTTGAATTATGAGGCTGTGACCTTTAGGTGTTAGTAGTCGATGTTTAACATTATTCAATTTATGAAATTCTATTCCGTTTGCGTTAAACAAGTTTTTGGTGAATAATGTTGATTTATGTTCCTCGGAAAAGCATGACAAATGGTTTTAAAATTTTTATTAAGGAGTTGTAGCCCCCTTTTTACATGTTTTACTCTGAAATTATTTTGTATTCTGCGGGGGATTAGAAGGGTGTTACAATAGTGGTATCAGAGCATAGTCGGTCATTGTGGTCAATGTCTTATTTTTAATTATTCCTTTGTATACGACTAGTGTGAGTTAACATTGTCGATACTTTTATTCTAATGAAGATTGTTTGTGAATTATTATAACAATGGTTGGAAGAGATGGAAGAAATGACGACGCACTTACTGAGGCTTTATGAATGCTTGCTGGTGTGATGGGAGGGAATCCCAACGGAGCTGGAATTGGTGCCAATAGGAAATAGGGAGATTTGTTAGAGGAACAACCTCTATTTCTCAAAGGCACATACGATCCTGAAGGTGCCCAGAAATGGCTAAAAGAAATTGAAAGAATCTTTCGGATGATCGATTACACTGAAAATATGAAAGTAAGGTATGGTACTCACATGTTAGCTGAGGAGGCCGATGAGTGGTGGGTTGCTACCGAGACTGAACTGGAAGCTGGTGTTGGGGCAATTACCTGGGCTGTCTTCAGAAGAGAGTTTCAGAGGAGATATTTTTTTGAAGATGTTTGGGGGAAGAAAAGAGATTGAATTTATGGAGCTTAAACAGGGTAACATGTCTGTGAGTGAGTATGCTTCCAAGTTTGTTGAGCTGGCTAAGTATTATACTCACTACAACAATGATGAAGCTAGTGAATTTTCTAAGTGCATCAAATTTGAAAATGGCCTCCGTGATGAAATTAAGTAGGGTATCAGATACCAGAGAATTCGCAGGTTTACTGATTTGGTTGATTGTTGTCGGATCTTCGAGGAAGATATCAACAAGTCAAAGTCATCCCACTCTCACGAGTTGGTTGACAAAAGAGGAAAGAAACATATGGCTCGAGGCAAACCGTATGGCAGAGGCAATCAGAAATCTGGTGGTTGGAAAAGGCCTAGTGGGGGAGACTCTACTGATCCTGTTAGGTGCTATATGTGTGGTGAGTCTGAACATCGCATTCATGAGTGCAAGAGAAAAGAGAAAAGTGCTTCAAATGTGGTAAAGCGGGTCATATTGCTGCTAATTACAGAGTGAAGACGGTGACTTGCTACAACTGCGGTGAAGAAGGTCATATCAGTCCACAGTGTGCTAAACCAAAGAAGAACCAATCCGGTGGGAAAGTTTTTGCTTTGCCTGGGTCAGAGACTACTATTGAGGATTAGTTGATTAAAGGTACGCGTTTTATCCATGGCACACCTTTAATTGCGATTATTAATACTAGAGCGACTCATTCGTTCATATCTTTGGATTGTGCTAAAATATTGAATTTGGAAATATCTGATATGAAAGGAAGTATGGTTATTGACATTCATGCGTCAAGTGCTGTAACTACTTCATTTGCTTGTTTAAATTGTCCGATTGATATTTTTAGTAGGAGTTCGGAATGGACTTAGTGTGCCTTCCGTTAGAACAACTCGACACTGTCCTGGGAATGAACTTGTTGGAATTCAACCTAGTTAATATCAATTATTTTGAGAAGACAATTATTTTTCCTGACGCTATTAGGGTTGAAGACTTGGCTATGACTGCTAGACAGGTAAGTGAAGTTGTTGAGGACGGTGCTGCTGTGTTTATGTTGTTTGCGTCGATGGAAGTAAAAGGAAAGGTGGTGAATAGTGAGTTACTGGTGGTATGTGAATTTCCTTAAGTTTTTAAAGAAGATGTGAGGGAGTTGCCAGTTAAGAAAGAAGTAGAGTTTACTATTGATTTGATTCCTGGAACTAGTCATGTGTCAATGACGCCGTATCGTATGTCGGCATCTGAGTTGGCTGAATTGAAGAGTCAATTAGAAGAGTTTCTTGAGAAGGAATTTATATGTCCAAGTGTTTTGCCGTGGGGAGCTCCTGTGTTGTTGGTAAAGAAGAAAGAGGGTTCTACGAGATTATGTGTGGATTACAAACAGTTAAACAAAGTTACTATCAAGAACCAGTATCCATTGCCGAGGATTGATGATTTGATGGATCAACTAGTGGGAGCATGTATATTCAGTAAGATTGATCTGAGGTCTGGGTATCACCAAATTCGTGTAAAAGCGGGCGACATTCATAAGACTGCATTCAGGACAAGGTATGGTCATTACGAGTATACAGTAATGCCTTTTGGAGTGACTAATACACCTGGTGTTTTCATGGATTATATGAATAGGATCTTTCATCCTTATCTTGATAAGTTCGTGGTAGTGTTTATTGATGACATTCTGATCTATTCCAAGAACGAAGAAGAGCATGCAGAACATCTGAGAATCATGCTGGAATTGTTGAAAGAGAAGAAACTTTATGCTAAGTTATTGAAGTGTGATTTCTGGTTAGGCAAAGTAAGTTTTCTTATTCATGTGATTTCCAAGAATGGTATTGTTGTTGATTCTACGAAGATAGAAGCGGTATCTTAGTGGGGAGCTCCGAAGTCTGTTTTTGAGATTCGTAGTTTTCTTGGTCTTGCAGGTTAATATAGAAAGTTCATAGAGGGATTTTCAAAGTTAGCGTTACCATTAACTAAGTTGACTAGAAAGGGCCAAGCGTTCAACTGGGATTCGATATGTGAAGAGGGATTCCAAGAGTTAAAGAAAAGGTTGACTAGTGCTCCTATCCTGATTGTTCTGAACCCGGCGGAATCTTTTATAGTATATTGTGATGCTTCACTGATGGGATTAGGTGGTGTATAGATGTAGAATAAGCAGGTAGTAGCTTATGCTTTGAGACAAATTAAAGTTCATTAAAGGAATTATCCGACTCATGCTTTAGAGTTGGCAGTTGTAGTCTTTGTGTTGAAATTATGGAGACATTATATATATGGTTCGAGATTTGAGGTATTTAGCGATCACAAGAGTCTGAAGTATCTCTTTAATCAGAAAGAGCTTAATATGAGACAAAGGAGGTGGTTAGAGTTCCTTAAAGAGTATGATTTTGGGTTGAATTACCATCAGGGTAAGGCGAACGTCGTTGCTGATGCTTTGAGTAGGAAGTCCCTACATATGTCTATGCTGATGGTGCGGGAATTGGATTTGATTGAGAAATTCAGAGACTTGAGTTTGGTATGTGAAGGCACTCCTAATAGTGTTAAATTGGGTATGCTGAAATTGACAAGTGGTATCCTTGATGAGATTAGAACGGGTCAGAAATCTGATATTGGTTTAGTCGATCGGTTCACTTTGATCAACCAAGGCAAGGGAGGTGACTTCCGAATTGATGAGAACGGTATAATGAAGTTTGGTAAACAATTTTCTGTTCCTGCTGTTGCTGAGCTTAAGAAGAGTATTCTTGAGGAAGGACACCGTAGTGGATTGAGTATTCATCCTAGTGCTACCAAGATGTATCACGATTTGAAAAAGTTGTTTTGGTTGCCTGGAATGAAGAAGGAAATTTATGAGTTTGTTTATTCTTGTTTAACTTGCCAGAAGTCAAAGATCAAGCATTAAAAGCCGTATGGAGTTATGCAAGTGTTATTTATTCCTGACTGGAAATGGGACAACATATCTATGGATTTTGTTTCTGGTTTACAGAGGACAGTTAAGAATTGTGAAGCCATTTGGGTTATTATAGACAGGTTGACAAAGTCTGCTCACTTTATACCAATAAGCATGGACTATCCGATGAAGAAGTTAACTCAGTTGTATATTAAGAAGATAGTTAGTCTACATGGTATTCCTTCGAGTATTGTGTCTGATAGAGATCCAAGATTTACATCTAAGTTTTGGAAAGATTTTCAGAAGGATTTGGGTACTAAGTTGAGATTGAGTTCTGCTTATCATCCATAAACTGATGGTTAGACTGAGAGGACGATTCAATCGTTAGAATATCTTTTGCGTGCTTGTGTGTTAGAGAAAGGTGGTGCTTGGGATAGTTATCTACCTTTGATCGAGTTTACTTACAACAATAGTTTTCATTTCAATATTGGTATGACTCCATTTGAGGCTTTGTATGGTAGGAGGTGTAGGACGCCATTATGTTGGTATGAATCTAGTGCGAGTGATGTGATTGGACCGTAGATTGTTCAATAAACTACATAAAAGATTAAGATGATTCAGGAGAAGATGAAAGCTTCTCAAAGTCGTTAGAAGAGCTACCATGATAAGAGGCGAAGAACACTTGAGTTTCTAGAGGGAGATCATGTGTTTCTGAGAGTTACTCCTATGACTGGTGTTGGTCGAGCTCTGAAGTCAAAGAAGTTGACGCCGTGTTTTATTGGTCTGTTTCAGATTACAAAAAGAGAAGGAGAGGTGGCCTATCGTATTACTTTACCGGTGAAGCTTTCGAATTTGCATGATGTATTTCATGTGTCTCAGTTGAGGAGATACATTGCGGATCCTTCTCATGTGATCCAAGTGGAGGATGTGCAGGTGAGAGACAACCTGACGGTTGAAATATTGCCTATGAGGACTGAAGATCGAGAGTTGAAGCAGTTGTGGGGTAAAGAGATAGCATTGGTCGAAGTAGCTTGGGGAGGACCAGCAGGTAGTAATGTTACCTGGGAGCTGGAGAGTCAGATGAAGGACTATTATCCTGAGCTCTTTACTTGAGGTATGTTTTCGAGGATGAAAACTATTTTAGTGAGAGAGAGTTGTAACACCCCATAATTTCCATCATTTGATTTAATTGGAATTTAAATTATTAATTGGATTATTTGGAGTTTTTGGTGATTTGTTGGAAAATTAAAGTAATTGGGCTTAGTTTGATAGTTAGTAAAGGGGAGGTGTAAGCAAGTAGGCCTTACTAAGTTAATTTTATTTTTCATATAATAAAGGAAGTTGGAAAGAAAAGAAAATAGAAAAGCAAAGAGGAGAAAGAAGAAGAATCAAGCGTACGTGAAAAGCAGGGGAAGAGGAAGCACTCAAGATTTTTGGCTAAGGTAAGGGGGGACTAATTCCTTTTAGCCTATATTAGTAGTTTATGAACAATAGAATTGATTAGGTGTGTTGTTTATCCCAATTGAATGTATTAGAGGTTTTTGGGTTTTGGAACCTATAGGATAAATTGAATAATTTTGATGAAATTGAATGGATATAAGTTATAATTGATGTTAAATGACCCCAAAGTATGATAGAAATGTGTTAGAGTATGGAATTTGACACTGTTTTGATGTTGAAAATATTTTGGTACATTTTGGTTTGAATTTGGAGAAGATGAGATGCTGTCAAAAGAGGATTTTTTGGCTATTGGTACGTTGTAACCAGTTACACTCAGGGTGGTAACCGATTACAGTAGCAAAAAATAGCTAAAAATGGAGTTTTTGGTCTGGTAACCGGTTACACTCGGGGCTGTAACCGATTGTCTGTATATTTTACGAATAACAAATTAATTTACGTCAGGTGTATTTGGTTACACCATTTTGGTAACCGGTTACACTGAAGGTTTTTTGAAAAAAGTTTTAAATTTTAACATTTCATATTTTTCAAACCGTAAGTCCGTTTTGGGCGTTGGGAAGGTAATCGGAAATTCTATCTAATAAACTAGTGTAATGGCCAGTGGTCCTATTTTATTTTGAAAATCTCGATTTAATTCAATTATGGCGAGTTTGTACATTGTGTGTATAATTTGATGAATGTGACAATGTGGTGATGTTGTGGCAACATAATTGTAATGATGATGTTGTGTTCGGTGTGGATTATGTATGATGTGATTGTTGGATTTGTGTTGAAGCATGAATACATTATACTCGGTGTTGCTTCCACTGAGTTATGTTGTGATGATATTGTTCATCTTAATTGGTGTTGATGATTAGTATGTTAGGTGTGGTGTATGCATTCATAATCATATGTGTGGCTGTATCCCGGTGGTGTTTGGATCAGTGGAAGCTGATTCCCATTGTGTGGAATTAGTGATTTGGCGGTGGCCGTATCCCGACGGTGTTTGGATCGGTGATATGGGTTAATCCCATGATTTTGGCACCACATGCATAGTGTCTCATTGCATTAGTATGTATGTTCGTTATAACATGAGTGGAAGAATTCTAGTGTTATAATGTGGTGATGTGACTTGTGTCTGAGTATATTTGCGAATTGTTGAGTGAATAATTCAAAAATCTAAAATATGTTACAGTAGGGTGAATAATTTATTTATGATGTTTTGTTGTTTATGAACTCATAATATATGTTAATTGTGAATATGTCTCACCCTTATTGTTGACTATTTTCAGATTAAGGAGTAGCAACTTTTGTGCTTGGTGAGGATAGCTTGTAAAGCTAATGCGTTTAATTTCGGTTGAGTCGGGTGTCATGCTCTGGTCTTGTAACACTAGGGAACGTTCTTTATTTTAGAGTTAAATAATAAGCTCTCATTTTAGTTATTTGGATAACTTTTGGTTGAATTATGAGGCTGTGACCTTTTAGTCGATGTTTAACATTATTCAATTTTATGAAATTCTATTCCATTTGCGTTAAACATGTTTTTGGTGAGTAATGTTGATTTATGTTCCTCGGAAAAGTATGACAAATGGTTTTAAAATTTTTACTGAGGAGTTGTAGCATCCTTTTTACATGTTTTACTTCGAATTTATTTTGTATTCCGTGGGGGATTAGAAGGGTGTTACACATATAACCTATAGTTCTCTTAGGGTCTCATCATGTGAAGATTGGTACTTTGACAATGGTTGTTCTAGACATATGACTGAAGGAAAAAAAATTACCCGAAGGACATTAAATCTTACTCTACAACAATGTCACATTTGGTGATGGTGCCAAAGGAAAAATTATTGGCAAATGGGAGTTAGACTACTATAGTCTTCCTTGCCTTAATGACATGCTTCTAGTTGTTGGCCTTACTGCTAATCTAATTAGCATAAGTTAATTCCATGATCAAGATCTATATGTCATCTTCAATAGAGCTCAATGCACAACCATAGACAAAACGATGCTCAACCAATGAAGGGATTCTGATCTACAGATAATCGCTACTTGTGATCTCCTTATGATAGGAATCTACCTCAATCTTGTATGATTTCCAAAAATGATGAAACTGATTTGCGGCGCAGAAAATTCTGGCACTTAAATCTCAAAAGTATGAAGAAGATTTTCTCATAGAATTCCATTATTGGCCTACCAGATCTTAATATAGAAGAAGGCAAAATCTATGGTGATTGTCAAATAGGGAAGTAGATCAAGATGTCACACAAGAAAGTATAATATCTTACCATAACTTGTGTGCTTGATTTACTTCGTATGGATCTCATGAAGCCTGTGTAAGTTGAGAGCCATAGGGGAATTTAAGATTGAAACTTCTCTACCTTATATACTAATAAAGGAATATCTCATGAGTTTTCTGTTCTAATTACACCCCAATAAAATGGTGTTGTTGAGAGAATGAATTGTACCTTACAATAAATTACTAGATTTATGATTCTTGCCAAAACTCTTCCATACTACTTTTGGGTTGGAGCAATGAATATTACTTTGTCATATTCACAATAAAGTAACCATTCATCCAGGCACCATTATCATACCCTAATTTTTACCCCCCTTAGATGTCACACCTCCAGACATTTCATCAATTCAAGACAAGTACCCAGAGCAGTCACTTGTTTACCTGGTACTCGATCGAGGGTGTTCAAGAACAAAGAAGCTCAGGAAAAGGATCAATCAATAAGAAAATGACCTCTAATACAATCATAGGACTCAAGTGATTCATTTATCCACCTATGTTGAATAGACACCAGACATCAGGACTCATGTTTGCTCAGGTCACCAGACTAGGGTTTTGAGCCCATCAAGGACTGAAATCAGGGACCACATCTGGGAAACCCTAAAAAGCTCCAGGGCATCACTCAAAGTGTTCAATCATCGTAAAATTATCCCTATAACAATATCCAATGGGAATTTTACTTCAATTCAAGATCCACAGTCATCAATTTCACCTGGCTTACAATTAGGGTTTTTGACCTAATTCACCTGGACAGTTGACTTTTAATTAGGACATGACTCCACAACTCAAAACATGGCTCAAGAACTTCTATTACCTCAATATAACCCATTAATACCACTCATTTGAGGAGGAGAGCTTGATTCATCACAAAAGTCCAAGATTTTACTTCATTTGGAAAAAGTTAACTGTACAAGATCACCTTTGACTTTTAGGGTTTTGGATCAAACCATGACTTTTAAGGATCAATATCATCAATATATGATTATTGAAGTCATTTGGCCAAGAGAAATCAAGAAAATCAATCAAAAATCAAAAAGTCAAAGATTGACTTTTCATACTTAGAAATTTTTCTAAGTGTTTAAAGGTCTTTTTTTCAAAACTTTGGAAGCGAATATCTCCAAATTTCAAGTACAAACTGAAAAAACTTCCAACATCAAAGTTGTATATTTTGATCCAATGAACAACTTTTTCAAATATAATTTTTTAGCTAAAAATCAACCATTGAAGAGATATGGAGTTTCAAAGTGACTGCCTTCATGAAACTAGCAAAGAAACCCTAGTTTTCTTCAAACTTTATGGGACTTTTTCACTAATTTCCCTAAGGATTTTGGACAAACACCAAACTGATGAATTGAAGTACATGTCAAGGGCTTTCCAAATTGTGTTCAACCATCTTCAAATTCATCATGAGCTAAGAGATATGATTGATCAAAGTAGGGCATTTAAAGTGAAATTATAGGTCATGTCCAAATTTGAATTTTGCAAATTTTGTGCTAATGCCTCTACCAATTTATGCATCCTCATCCATGAGATATCAGAAGAGATTTGAAGGAATCAAATGCACTATTTCATCATTTTTGGCCAAGTTGCAAGAATTCAATGCCATGTGATTAAGTAATCATTACAAATTTGGAATCTTGATGAATCACCAAAGAATCTTCTCCTAAGCCAATTAGAGTTCACTTCTGCAACAGAATTGTCCCCTAAGATCAAACAAGATCGATGGCTAGGGGATTGATCAAGTGGAATCAAAATTGCCATCATTGCATTTTGGATATTTTTGAAATTCCTTCATAACCAAGAAACCAAGTTAACCTCATTAAGCAAAGCTCACTCTCCCTAATTTGTTCTGAACCTTTTGCCTATAAATAGAAGAGCATACCTCAGTATTAGACACACCAAAGAAATAAATCTTGCTTTCTCCTTCTCTCCCTCATACTTAGGTTTTTCAAAGGTCCTTTGGCAAGAAGACTCGGATTCTTCAAACCAGAGTTCTTCCTTTGAAAATAAGTATTCAAACACATCAAAGGAGGTATTTAGAAGTGATCCAAACACCTGGAACACTTCTGTACGTGGAGGATCATCATCTTCACCTCTCACTTGCAGCCATATCAGTTGAGGTCGAGCAAGAAGTTTTGAGGAGTTCTAACTCAAGCTAAGCATCTCAACACCTTCCTGGAGGATCATTGAAGCTATTTGGATCACTGCAACAACTCTGTAACACACTTTGATCATAGCTCGATCTCCATTTTTTAGGTAAGCTTCATGAGCTTCAAACTCTATAGTTCATGTATGATAAATGAAAAATGAAGTTACTAGTTGGTTTCTGCACCTATGAGGATCATTGACCCTCAATCAATTGCATCATATCATACATATATGCCATTTGATATTAAATTCCAGTTTTACGGTTCTTATGATTTATGCTTGTGAATTTTGAGTTACACTCAAAATAAATGAAATCAAAGACCACCATCAGTTTCCTTGTCCAAAAACGAGTGAGTTTCATGTTTACTTCGTGGCAATTGGTTGAGAAACGAGGGAGATAGAATTTCAAATTCTTGAGTGATGAGAGGTTGAAGATGAAGATGGCCATGGCGCGCCATTTTCTGAACTTAGGGGAAAGTTTAAAATATATTTAACTGAAGGCGTGTATTAAATGAATACATCATTTGCCCTAGTGGCCCCCCATGCGCTCTTAGTCTCCTCTTGCCCCAAGTCTGGGGTTCGATCCCCCCCTCAGACCTTTTTGTTTTATTTTCATTTTATCACACTTGTTTCACACAAAAGGATTTGGTCTCTTCTCTCTATCAATCCATGCACGTGGCTCCGTTGGCTTTTGTTTTAAACTCTTCACTCAAGGGGCGTGGGTTCAAACCTTGGTGGAGACAAAACCATTTTTTTTACTACTTTTCTCATTTAAATCATTCTCACTTGATTTTTCACATACTTTTCATTTAATATATCTATTTTATGAACAAACCAAAAAAATCACAAAAATATTATTTATTTGATATATTTTTATCAGGTTTAAAATAACATATTTTTAAGTATTTTAAAATACTTTAAATATGGTTTTCACTTGATTTTCAAAACCTAATCTCTTGTAAATATTTTTGTGATAAAACCCTAATCATTTAGGTCTTAATTAGGTATAGACTTTGTCTTTACCCTAATTAAGTTGACTTTTGTCAATATATCAAACTGTTTTCAAACTCCGATTAAACAGACGATCAAGGTTTTCAGATAACAAAACCTTGTATCATTTCAAATCTCTTCAACTGTTTTCATAAATAGTAAATCAATTTCATTGGGTCTCTAATAGAGTGTAAGACCCAACACCCTTTTCTTTTCATAGTTTGTTTTTCAAAATTGTATTTATTTACAAAATCTTCTCATCTGTTTTCAAAACATTCATCTGGTATTTGAAGGGCATTATTCCCGGTGAAACTCTTCAGATACCTATGTGACCTAGTGTCCATCTTCACTTCTTCTGTTTTCAAAACAAAAACATTTCAAAACTGTTTTCAATAAACAATTCAACTGTTACCAATAAACAACCAAGCTGATGGTAAGGCTTTGTACATACATCTTTCAAAGGTCTCCTCTTCATCCAGGTTAGGCTTTATAGCTTTCCATTTACAAGCTTTCATTTAAATTACTGTCAAATATCAACTGTATATATATATTGTTTAGAACTTCGTCTGAGAACAACCTTAGGACAAATAAACTATATATATATATATATATATATATATATATTATAGGACTATGGCCTAGGATTGAGAATGTATTCCCGGTGAAGGCTCTTTGCTAATTAGAATTCCTTAATATAAACCTCAAGATGAATTATTCCTGGTGAAACATCTTGAAAAAAGCCTTAGAAAAAAATAGGGCATATCCACCCAAGAGGAATTATTCCCGGTGAAACCTCTTACCCATTTGCTTAGAGCCAACTAAGTTCAAAACCACATAGCTTTCTCTTGTGCTATAACAAGGACCCTCGATGACCCTCGATTAGCCTCCTCTCGGGCTTACAATACAAGGGCCTACAGGCTTCTTAATAGCATATTCCCAGCTTTCTCTTGAGCTTGTATACAAGGACCCATCAAGTTTCTTATAAACATAGAAACAGGTCTTTAGTCACCTTTTAGCCTACCCTGGTGAGATTCTTCTATTCTTCAAACCAGACTTCAAATAAGCTAATAATGTCTCAATCTCAGTATTGAGTCCACCTTTTGGAATGAGAGACATGGACAGTCTATGTCACCTTTATTCTCAATCTCCATTAATTTTCCTCCTTAGCAGAGTCTAGGTTCCACATCTGGAATACTCCTCAGTCAGAGTCAGCCTTAATCTTGGACTTTAAACAAGAAGTCTAAATCAGCCCTTCCATATCAATGGAGTGCTACCTAATCATTCATTTTTATAAAAACCCCTGAAAAGGGCCAGCCTCCAAAATCAATCTTTCAAAGTCAAAACCCCTGGAAAAGGCCACCCTCCAAAATCAATCCTTCAAATCTAAATTTCCTAGAAAGGGTTAGCTTCCAAATCATCTCTCAAACCTTCAAAACTCTCCTCAGTAGAGTCAACCCTGGGGTCAGTATCAATCACTCAAATTCATTCCCCAGTTAGGTTAACCTTCAAACCTAGGTCTTTCATTCATCAATCCCTGCTTAACAAGAGCACAATCCCCAGAAGGGTCAACCTTTAGTCTCAAAACAATAGAGTAATCCTCAGTAGAGTCAGCCTCAACCTTGGGCTTTTTACAAGGCAGGTATTCCCCTTTGAGTCAAAAGATCCCACACAGGTAGATCTTTTCCCCATTAAGAGTCAACCTCAACCTTGGGCTTTGTACAAGGCAGATACTACCCTTAGAGTCAAAACCCTCCTCATAGGTATTCCCCTATCCAGAGTAGCCACAACCTTGGGCTTTGTACAGGGCAGATAATAGAGTCTCCACAGTGAGTCCTTCCCCATCAAACAGCCAGAACCTTGGGCTTTGTACAAGGCAGATAAACATCATTTTCTGTGTCAAAGATTCCTAACCTTTAGGATCTTTTCCCCACTAAGTCAGCCTCAACCTTGGGCTTTGTACAAGGCAGATAAACATCCTCTTCTATGTCAAAAGATTAATACCCTTTTAGTCCTTTCCCTAGAGAGTCAGCCATAACCTTGGGCTTTGTACAAGGCACACAAAAATATAGTCCTCCATAGTCTCCAAACTCTATTTCCTTAGCAGTCAGCCACAACCTTGGGCTTTGTACAAGGCACAAAATAGAGTCTCTGTAACACCCTTCTAATACCCCGCATAAATAATAAATAATAATCAGAGTAAACATGAAAAAGGGCATTACAACTTCCAAATAATTAAACAATAATACTCATGTCATGCCATAACAGAGAACGTCAATCAAATTTATTCAGATCATCATGTTTAACACAGCGGAATTACTTTAACATCTGAATAACAAACAGCCAAGTCACAGACTTAAGGCGTTAACATAAAATCCATCCAAAAACAAAAGTTTAACAAGTAACTCTAAACGACGCCCCCAGTGTTACAAGACCAGAGCATGACACGGACCCAACTGACTCTAACGAACTACTTGACGAGCTAATCCTCACCAAGTACGAGAGCTACTCCTTAATCTGAAAAATAACAACAGTAAGGGTGAGTCTCATTCACATTTAACTAATGTTATAAGATATAGATAATAAAATATCATTTCACATGCAATTCACCCAATTACAGTTATGATCAGATTCAAACATACAATCAGTAAGCAAACAACCAAATTAACACATATTATAACATTGGACAATCTTCCATTCATGTTATAACATCAAAACAGTCTAATGCAATGCAACTACATGCATGTGGTACCAAAATCTGGGATAACCCAACTCACCGACCCACCATCGTCAAGGATACGGCAACACCCACTCACTAATTCCACACAATGGGAATTAGCTACTACTGATCCACCATCGTCACGGACCAGCCACAAATGATTATGAATGCATGCATCAACCATAACATGCTCCTCACCCACATACATCGATCAATGTCATAATCATCAATAAAACACATATTTCATACCAACAATACATGTATAATAAACATCAGTTATAACCACAACATCATACAGGTAAAACATTCGTTAGTGTACCTATAAGCATATCCCACCACAACAAATAAGATCGATTGTTTTTAAAATAATTCAAACCACAGCTCAAAACACCATTTGATTGTATAAATTATTTGATTAGCTTCACTGTGCTCGAAACGGCACCAAGATCCGGCTTACGGTTTAAAAGTTACACATTTTTAAACATTTCCAAAATGACCTGTCGCAACAACTAACAGCACGCGGCGCCACACACGTTCGCGGCGCGGAACGAATCGAAACTACGCCTTCGCGGCGCAAACAAGGTTTCGCGGCGCGGAACGAGAAGAAACTACGCCTTCGCGGCGCGACCATACTCTCGCGGCGCGTACTGAGCATAACCAAACTTCCTGGCCTTCTGCCACGCAGTTCGCGGCGCCAACTCCTGGACGCGGCGCGAACTGGCGATTTCCTGCGCTCCGAATAGCAGAAATCAGCCTGCGATTTCGTCCCTCTTTCACCGAATCACTACCAAACAAATCTCATTCCAACCAGGTTTCGCATACAGTGAAATAGCACATATTATAACTCATTTATAATACATTCAAACGTCCAATTATCACCAATACATGATCAATATAATCATTATGCATCAATCCTCCCAAAACCTAACCATTCTACAACCTAAGCATAACCCAATTGATCCGAATAACATGATCAAATCCTATCCTACCACCTATAATCCCATAATAGAAGATAAACGGAAGAGTCCCCCCTTACCTGAAGGTTGATTCTTCGTTCTTCCTCGCGTCGCCTTCTTCACTCCTCTTCTCTTTTCACGTTCAGACTCTTTTCCCCAAAATGCTGTAACCCTCTCTATTCCACAACTCCTCCTATTTTATTAAAATTGAAATAAACTTATTTTAATTAGTAATAGGGCCTACCAATGCACCCCCTCTTTACTAACTACAACACAAGCCCAATTGCTTAATTCCTCATAGTCTTCCATGATTCCAAATAATTCCCCATAATTTATTTAAATTAATTAAATTAAATTATGAAAATAGATAGAGTGTTACAACTCTCCCCCACTAAATAGTTTTCGTCCTCGAAAACATACCTTAGGCAAATAAATCTGGATAGGAATCCTTCATCTGACTTTCCAGTTCCCAAGTCACATTCCCACCTGCTGGTCCTCCCCAAGCTACTCTGACCAACGCTATCTCCTTGCCACGCAATTGTTTCACCTTTCGATCTTCAATCCTCATGGGCAAGGTCTCAACTGTCAGATTATCTTTTACCTGTACATCATCGACTTGGATCACATGAGATGGATCAGCAATGTACTTCCTCAACTGTGATACGTGGAATACATCATGCAAATTCGCCAGCGTCGGTGGCAACGCAATACGATACGCCACTTCGCCCACCCTCTCCGAAATTTGAAACGGACCAATGAATCGCGGAGTCAACTTCCTTGATCTCAGTGCTCTACCAACACCAGTTGTAGGAGTCACTCTCAAGAACACATGATCCCCTTCTTGAAACTCAAGAGTTCTCCGTCTCTTGTCATGATAACTCTTCTGACGACTCTGAGAAGCCTTCATCTTCTCCTGAATCATCTTAATCTTTTCTGTTGTCTCCTGGACAATTTCCGGTCCAATCACAGCACTTTCGCCAGATTCGTACCAACATAAAGGCGTTCTACACTTCCGACCATACAAAGCTTCAAACGGAGCCATACCAATACTCGAGTGAAAACTATTATTGTAAGTAAATTCGATCAAGGGTAGATAACTATCCCAAGCACCGCCCTTTTCCAACACACAAGCACGCAACAAATCTTCTAGTGATTGAATAGTTCTTTCTGTCTGCCCATCCGTCTGCGGATGATAAGCAGAACTCAATCTCAGCTTAGTACCCAAAGCCTTCTGCAAACTTTCCTAGAATCTGGATGTAAACCTTGGATCTCTATCCGACACAATACTCGAAGGAATACCATGTAAACTCACTATCTTCTCAATATACAATTGAGCCAGCTTCTCCATTGGGTAATCCATTCTCATTGGTATAAAATGGGCAGACTTTGTCAACCTGTCTACAATAACCCAAATAGCTTCACAATTCTTCACCGTCCTCGGCAAACCGGAAACAAAATCCATAGATATACTATCCCACTTCCATTCTGGAATAAATAACGGCTGCATAGCTCCATACGGTTTCTGATGCTCAATCTTCGACTTCTGGCAAATCAGACAAGCATAGACAAATTCCGCTATTTCCTTTTTCATTCCAGGCCACCAAAACAGCTTCTTTAAGTCGTGATACATCTTGGTAGCTCCAGGATGAATACTCAATCCGCTACGATGTCCTTCTTCAAGAATACTCTTCCTCAATTTGGCAACATCAGGAACACAAACACGATTACCAAACCTCATTATACCATTCTCGTCGATTCTGAATTCACCTCCTTTATCTTGATTAATCAGAGCCAACTTATCAACCAACTCTACATCCGTCTTCTGACCTTCTCGGATTTCCTCAAGAATACTACTAGTCAGCTTCAGCATACCCAATTTAACACTGGTAGGAGTGTCTTCACATACTAAACTCAAATCTCGGAATTGCTCAATTAAATCCAATTCTCTCACCATAAGCATAGACATATGCAAGGACTTCCTACTCAATGCATCGGCAACAACATTCGCTTTACCCGGATGATAATTCAGTTCAAAATCGTAATCCTTGAGAAATTCTAGCCATCTTCTTTGTCTCATATTCAACTCTTTTTGGTCAAAGAGGTACTTCAAACTCTTGTGATCACTAAATACTTCAAACCTTGAACCATATAGGTAATGCCTCCACAACTTCAACACAAATACCACTGCTGCTAACTCTAAGTCATGAGTCGGATAGTTTCTCTCATGCACCTTGAGTTGTCTCGACGCATAAGCGACTACCTGTTGATTCTGCATCAGTACACCTCCTAATCCTGACAACGAAGCATCACAATAAACAACAAAAGATTCCGCCGGATTCGGTAAAATCAATATCGGCGCACTAGTCAACCTCTTCTTCAACTCTTGGAATCCTTCTTCACATTTCGAATCCCAAACAAACGCTTGACCCTTCCTAGTCAACTTAGTTAACGGTAATGCTAACTTTGAAAAACCTTCAATGAACTTTCTATAGTAACCCGCCAGACCAAGGAAACTACGGATTTCGGAAACTGACCTCGGAGCTTCCCACTGAGACACTGCTTCTACTTTCGTTGGGTCAACGGCAATACCATCCTTAGAAATTACATGCCCAAGAAAGCTCACTTCGTTTAACCAGAACTCACACTTTGACAGTTTTGCATAAAGTTTCTTTTCCTTCAATAGTTCCAATACCACTCTAAGATGATCCGCATGCTCTTTTTCATTCTTAGAATATATTAAAATATCATCAATAAATACTACTACGAACTGATCCAGAAAAGGATGGAAGATCCTATTCATATACTCCATGAAAACCCCCGGCGCATTGGTTACTCCAAATGGCATCACTGTATATTCGTAATGACCATACCTCGTTCTAAATGCCGTTTTCTGAATATCGTCCGTCTTCACCCGAATCTGATGATATCCCGACCTCAAGTCAATTTTGCTGAACACACATGCTCCAACTAGTTGATCCATCAAGTCATCAATCCTTGGCAGGGGATACCGATTCTTGATAGTAACCTTGTTGAGTTGTCTGTAATCCACACACAACCTCATTGAACCTTCTTTCTTCTTTACTAGTAACACCGGTGCACCCCACGGTGAGACACTAGGACGAATAAATTTCTTCTCAAGTAAATCTTCCAATTGACTCTTCAACTCATTCAATTCCGATGCCGACATACGATAAGGTGCCATCGACACAGGATTAGTTCCAGGAATTAGTTCAATAGCAAATTCTACTTCCCTCTCTGGCGGCAATTCTCCTACATCTTCTGGAAAGACTTCTGGAAATTCACGTACTACCGGTAAGTCACTACTCACCGCTTTCTTTTCCACTTCCATGGATGCAATCAACATAAACACGGCAGCTCCGTCCTTCATTGCTTCATCCACTTGTCTAGCCGTCATCTTTAAGTCCTCAACAATGACGTCTTCAGGGAAAATAACCGTTTTCGTGAAACAGTTGATATGAACCCGATTAAATTGCAACCAATTCATACCCAATATAACATCAAGTTGTTCCAACGGAAGGCACACTAAGTCCATTCCGAATTCTCTACCAAAAATATCAATTGGACAGTTCAAACAAGCGAACGAAGTAGTCACTGAACCCGACGCAGGAGTGTCAATGACCATACTTCCATTAATCTCAGATATTTCCAAATTCAGTCGTTTAGCACAATCCAATGAAATAAACGAGTGAGTTGCCCCAGTATCTATTATTGCAATTAAAGGAGTGTCATGGATAAAACACGTACCTTTAATCAACCGATCATCTGGAGTAGTCTCTGAACCAGATAAGGCGAACACCTTACCACCAGCTTGATTCTTCCTCGGCTTAGGACACTTAGGACTAATATGACCTTCTTCCCCGCAGTTGAAACAAGTTACAGTGTTCCCTTTGCACTCAATAGCAATGTGTCCTTCCTTCCCACATCTATAGCACTTCTTTTCCTCACTCTTGCATTCGTGAATGCGATGTCCAGGTTCTCCACACTTGAAGCACTTAATAGGGGCACTAGAGTCTCCCCCACTAGGCTTCTTCCAACCTCCAGCCTTCTGGTTACCCTTACCATACGGCTTACCACGATCCATATGCTTTTTCCCTTTCCTGTCGACTAACTCGCGAGAGTGCGACGACTTCAGCTTAATATTGTCCTCTTCAAAGATTCGGCTGCAGTCAACCAAATCGACAAACCTGCGAATCCTCTGGTATCTGATACCCTGTTTAATCTCATCGCGGAGACCATTCTCAAACTTAACACACTTCGAGAATTCACTAGCCTCATCATTATTGTAGTGGACATAATACTTTGCTAGCTCAACAAACTTGGACGCATACTCCGGCACAGTCATGTTACCTTGTGTCAGCTCCAAAAATTCAATCTCTTTCCTGCCTCTAACATCCTCAGGAAAGTACCTCCGCAAGAATTCTCTCTTGAACACAGCCCAAGTGATTGCAACACCTGCAGCTTGCAGTTCGTCCCTACTAGCCATCCACCAATCATCAGCTTCTTCAGACAGCATGTGAGTCCCATATCTCACCTTCAGATTTTCGTCACAATCAATCACCCGGAAGATCCTTTCAATCTCTTTCAGCCACTTCTGGGCGCCTTCGGGATCGTGAGTGCCTTTGAACAACGGAGGGTTGTTCCTCTGAAAACTATTCAGCTGCCTGTCAGCACCAATTCCAGCTCCATTGGCATTCCCTCCCAGCACACCAGCAATCATGCCCAGAGCCTCAGCGATAGCGTCATCGTTTCTTCCTCCTCTTCCGGCCATTGTTCTGCTAAATATCAAACAATATCTATTAGAACAAGAAGTATCGACAGTGTCAACCTTACACTAATCGTATACGAGGGATTAACCGACACTAAGACTCTGACTCAAACGACCGACAATGCTCTGATACCACTATTGTAACACCCTTCTAATACCCCGCATAAATAATAAATAATAATCAGAGTAAACATGAAAAAGGGCATTACAACTTCCAAATAATTAAACAATAATACTCATGTCATGCCATAACAGAGAACGTCAATCAAATTTATTCAGATCATCATGTTTAACACAGCGGAATTACTTTAACATCTGAATAACAAACAGCCAAGTCACAGACTTAAGGCGTTAACATAAAATCCATCCAAAAACAAAAGTTTAACAAGTAACTCTAAACGACGCCCCCAGTGTTACAAGACCAGAGCATGACACGGACCCAACTGACTCTAACGAACTACTTGACGAGCTAATCCTCACCAAGTACGAGAGCTACTCCTTAATCTGAAAAATAACAACAGTAAGGGTGAGTCTCATTCACATTTAACTAATGTTATAAGATATAGATAATAAAATATCATTTCACATGCAATTCACCCAATTACAGTTATGATCAGATTCAAACATACAATCAGTAAGCAAACAACCAAATTAACACATATTATAACATTGGACAATCTTCCATTCATGTTATAACATCAAAACAGTCTAATGCAATGCAACTACATGCATGTGGTACCAAAATCTGGGATAACCCAACTCACCGACCCACCATCGTCAAGGATACGGCAACACCCACTCACTAATTCCACACAATGGGAATTAGCTACTACTGATCCACCATCGTCACGGACCAGCCACAAATGATTATGAATGCATGCATCAACCATAACATGCTCCTCACCCACATACATCGATCAATGTCATAATCATCAATAAAACACATATTTCATACCAACAATACATGTATAATAAACATCAGTTATAACCACAACATCATACAGGTAAAACATTCGTTAGTGTACCTATAAGCATATCCCACCACAACAAATAAGATCGATTGTTTTTAAAATAATTCAAACCACAGCTCAAAACACCATTTGATTGTATAAATTATTTGATTAGCTTCACTGTGCTCGAAACGGCACCAAGATCCGGCTTACGGTTTAAAAGTTACACATTTTTAAACATTTCCAAAATGACCTGTCGCAACAACTAACAGCACGCGGCGCCACACACGTTCGCGGCGCGGAACGAATCGAAACTACGCCTTCGCGGCGCAAACAAGGTTTCGCGGCGCGGAACGAGAAGAAACTACGCCTTCGCGGCGCGACCATACTCTCGCGGCGCGTACTGAGCATAACCAAACTTCCTGGCCTTCTGCCACGCAGTTCGCGGCGCCAACTCCTGGACGCGGCGCGAACTGGCGATTTCCTGCGCTCCGAATAGCAGAAATCAGCCTGCGATTTCGTCCCTCTTTCACCGAATCACTACCAAACAAATCTCATTCCAACCAGGTTTCGCATACAGTGAAATAGCACATATTATAACTCATTTATAATACATTCAAACGTCCAATTATCACCAATACATGATCAATATAATCATTATGCATCAATCCTCCCAAAACCTAACCATTCTACAACCTAAGCATAACCCAATTGATCCGAATAACATGATCAAATCCTATCCTACCACCTATAATCCCATAATAGAAGATAAACGGAAGAGTCCCCCCTTACCTGAAGGTTGATTCTTCGTTCTTCCTCGCGTCGCCTTCTTCACTCCTCTTCTCTTTTCACGTTCAGACTCTTTTCCCCAAAATGCTGTAACCCTCTCTATTCCACAACTCCTCCTATTTTATTAAAATTGAAATAAACTTATTTTAATTAGTAATAGGGCCTACCAATGCACCCCCTCTTTACTAACTACAACACAAGCCCAATTGCTTAATTCCTCATAGTCTTCCATGATTCCAAATAATTCCCCATAATTTATTTAAATTAATTAAATTAAATTATGAAAATAGATAGAGTGTTACAGTCTCCCTAGGTAGAGTCAGCCACAATTCTAGGCTTTATACAGAACACTAAAATAAACCCATCAATCAAACAAAATAAACACTCTCCAACTAGAGTCAGCCTCAATTCTGGGCTTCATACAGAACACAAATTTCCTCACTCAATTCCCAGTGGAGTCCTCTCCCAGAGTCAATAAAAACCTTTTAAGCCTCAAGCTTGGACCTCATACAAGACAGTCAAATTCAAATCTTTTATACAGTAGATAGACATGATTTATCTCTATAGAGAGATATTTCTCCTATTTCACCACATTCAAACAAACATTTCAATTTAAATTTCAAACATTCTCCCATATAGGACTCTGAAAGGCATGCTCTGGCACATCCCCAGACTTGTACAACTTTCCCTAATTTGGTTGAGAATCTTTCTTTCATTCAAGAGACACGTGACTGGCATACTTGTACACAACCAAGTAAGGCCCGTCTCTTTTGAAACAAACTCAGCTTTTCTGTCACTTAAAATGTTTATGGTGGAATAGTTGAAATACCTCTCTCTAAAGATGACTTCATGTCTCTTTACTGTAAACAAAGATTTAATTTCAAAGCTTCAACCTTGAGCTTCAAGCAAGGAACCAAAAAATCAATTCATTTCCCTAATTAGTTCCCCGAACTAAAAAAAGCTCTGACTTCCATTAGGGATATGTAGGCATGAGATTCACAAAGAATCTCAGCGAGCTAATCAAAAACCAAAAACAGTCAGTTCATCTGTCTTTCAATTCAATTCCTTTTCCTAACACAAAGGAGAAACTTTTCCAATCAAGCAGCAACACAAACACATAGACACAGAGAAGGTTCCCGTAGAGTACTACGGATATGTAGGGTGCTTAAAACCTTCCCTATGTATAACCGACCTCCCGGACTCCAGAATTTCTAGTCTAGGTGAATCCCCAAACTTAGCAAACTCTTAGGGTTTATTTAAGATCTTTTTTCCCCTTCCTCCTCGTAGGATAATTAAAAATTTCGTGTGCTATCGTAGGAAGAAATGAAATAAAATTCATCCCACAAGGGCTCTCCTCTCCTTCCAAATTTCACGTGAAGGGTTTAGCGTGCCGTCCTCCTAAGTGAAACGAGGAGGTAAAAAAACGACACCACAACCATGGTAAAAAATTATGAGCTTTGGAGAGGAAGGTGTTGCACCCCAATTTTTTACCACTGAGATTCCACCATAGCATAAGTATTAGGATCATCATTGTCATCATAATCATCATGCATTTATCATTTGCTAACCAAAAATAAAAACAAACTGTTGTTTGTTGCTTGTGTCCTAAGATAGGAGACTGATCAAGGAGAAGTTGAGCAAATTAGGGTTTTAAGGCCCACAAAGAAATTCAGCATTCCTCTATGATTCAAAGGGTTCTCCAATCAATATCAAGGCCCAAAGATGGTTCAATGCAAGATCAATCACCTCCAAGTTCATCAGAAGCTCCAATTAGGGTTTTTGACCTAATTTCACTAGAGGGTTGACTTTTAATCAGGAGATGGTTCCAAGACTCAAAATATGATTCAAGGGCATCCAAATCAACATTATAATCAATCCAAATCATTCATTTGAAGAGGAGAGCTTGATTCATTTGGAAATCACAAGACAGTCACTCATTTGGAAAAAGTCAACCGTGCAAGTCAACCTTTGACTTTTGAGGAAAATAGTCAACTATGGAATTTTAAGGATCTAAATAATCATCATATGGATATTGAAGACATTTGATCAAAGAAAATTCAAAGAATTCATCAAGAATCAAAAAGTCAACAAAAAGTTAAACTAGGGTTTTTAAGTGCATTTTAACCTAGTTCATGGATCTCAAAATTTCACCTACACAACTCAAAAAAACTTCCAACATGAAAGTTGTAGATCTCCTCAAATAAAAATCATTTTGTCAGCATCACCTTTTGGCAAAAAGTGATTATTTATAAGTGATTTTGAGCAAACAAGGTTTATGTTCAAAAAACTTAGAAAATTTTCTAAGTGTTTTACCTAGTTTTTCCTCCACTTTTATGGCCATTTTTCTCAATGATCCAAGAAGAGTTTGAGGAAACTTTCAACTACTCATTTGAAGTATGTAGCAAGGGCTTTCCAAAGAGCTAAGTAGCATGAAAATCCATGGCTCCATTCATGAGATATGATTTTGTCAATATGGCACCATGAACACTTGAAATGAAGAAGTTTTATGAAGAAAGTGAAGAACAAAGACCAAAACCCTTGCAAATCTTAAAGAATATCTCAAGTATAACCATTTTAACTTGTTCAAATGGCCAAACTAAGATGATTTCACTTGCTTTTGAGCTATGGACCAAGTGTTCTAAGCATTGTCCAAGTTTCATGCCATTTTTGGAACTAAAGTTCACACTTTCATTCTTGTAAAGAGGCTTTATGCACAAAGTCCACTCTCCTTGAGCCTCTCCCATGTCTCCTCTGCAGAAAAAGAAATACAAATCCAACAAGCAAGCCTCTAAGATCATATCAAGCATGCTTAAAGTATTGTGCTCACCATGGGAACCATAACTTTCTCATTTCTTCACAAAGAAGTAACATGGTACAAGATCACATGTGAGCTTCAAACTTATGAGTTTTTCCTTCCCACAAACCCTAAATATTGCCTATAAATAGAGGACCTTACCTCTTGGATCACTTAAACCAGAATTCTCCAAGTCCATAGTCACTTGAAATTCTCCATTTTCTCTTCTTTTCACTTTTATAGTGAATTCTTATTCTAAAAGTAATGGGTGTCAAACAAGAGTTTGAAGAACTTCTAAACATCAATTATAAGTTGTCCATACCTCTCTTAGCCTTTCAAACACTTCCAAACCAAAAATCACTTTTCAACCTCCATTAAAGACCTTTTTAAGCTCATAACTAACCTTTTTTCAAACCAAACACTTTCAAACCAAAACAACCATTCAAATAGCTTCTATTAATAATTTAGAAGCTATCCATAACTTCCAAACGCTTGCCAAATACCTACAACCAGAAATCACTCTTCAAAATTCCATTAAAGTGAACCTTTGAACCAAACTTGCCAAAACAAAATCTACTCGTGCATTTTCAGGCCTTTTATGTTTATTAGCTTCTAAACATCATATAGAAGCTAACCAAATATCTGTTTTGCATCTGGAACACCATTTTCATAGCACACTAACCATAACTTTTTCTCCTTCAAGTGGAAATCGAATTCTATTTTGCAGGTACAATCAAAGAGTTCTAGGCTTTGCAATAGCTTCCCTGTGGTTCATAGAAGCTGTTTGAGTCCTCGGGGCATTCCCAGGTCCACCACATTGCTCTCCAGACCCCCATTTTCAGAGGTATGTGACTTGATTTCGAGCTCCCTCAAAAGGAGCTCAATTTATGTGTTCTTGATACCAAAATGTTTGTTATAACATGCTGAATAATAGCCCTAAGGTTTTGAGAATTGATTGTTCAGAATAAGCATTTAATTTTAATTTGAAATTTCTAGGGTTCATACGAATTTCCATAAATTCTTGAGTTTTAATGTGTTTTAATTATTACTAAGCCCGCTGATAGAATCATGAGTCAATTATGATCATGTTAGGGTTTTGATTTGACAAAATTGGTTGAGTATTGATAAAGTTTGAATTTGTGCCATGGTTGTTCATACACAAGCTCAATGAGGAAGATGAAGTTGCTGGGAATTTTTGAATTCCATTTAGTGCGCTCTTTTAAAATATATTGTGTCGAAGTTGTTTGCTAAACGACTACATCCTTTCAGCACAACTGGTTACACACTCT
The DNA here is from genome assembly GCF_029867415.1 of Vicia villosa. Classification (NCBI taxonomy): domain Eukaryota; kingdom Viridiplantae; phylum Streptophyta; class Magnoliopsida; order Fabales; family Fabaceae; genus Vicia; species Vicia villosa. The sequence goes on from NW_026706252.1 coordinate 73,611, forward strand.
CCCCTTAAGACTCTCATGCCTCAGGTCTGGGGTTCGAATCCCCCTCGCCCCAGACCTTTTTATTTCTTTTATTTTTCAAGGTTTTTTGGCTTGTTTTGATATTTTGACAATTGAATGGGCCTTATGATCACCAATTGGCGCTTGGCCCAGTGGTCTTGTTTTGGGCTGGTAAAGTGAAGGTCCTGAGTTCAATTCCTCCAAGGGCCAAACCTACTTTTTTATCACTTGTTTTATTCCTTTTTTTTATATAACTTCAAAAAATCATTAAAAATAGTAGATTAATTATTTTTAATCCCTTCTTTTTTTTTGTGTTATTTATTTATTGTATTTTAACACCATGTTAAAAAATCACAAAAATATATATTTTATCATCATTTAAAAATTAATCAAAAAACAAGTATTTTAATATTGAAAAATCAACAAAAATATGTTTCTTTTTGAATATTTCTCTAAAGTGACTTAGTATATTTTTGTCAATACTTGTTTAGGGTTAGGTTAGAATGTCATTGACTTTCTTATGTACCCTTAGACCATTTCTCTTAAAGAAATTGGTATTTAACAATTAAAATTAATTAGGTTTAGGTATGTGTTTAAAACCCTAGTTTAAAACCCTAATTTGAATCCCTTAGGTTTAAAACCCTAACCAAAAAATTTGCAACATGTTGATCTTTGTCTATCCATGTTTATATTTGTACATACTTGTTGATTTTAATCCATGTCTTGTGCTTAATTGTTAATCCTTATCTTTTGTACATACTTGTTGATTTTATATCCATGTGATTTGTACTTGTTATTATTGTTGTTTATCTAACCCAATGTTTAATTATCACATTAACCATTCATCATTCATATATGATTTGAATCCAAGGGTTTAGATACATCCATATCTTGTTTGTTAACACTTGTTTGTTCTTGTACATACATGAGGTATTTATTGTTAATTGTTTAAAGCTTGATGTTTTATCCAAAGGATGAGAATGACATTGACTAAATTGTCAAGGTACTTAAATTCTTTTCCAATATCTTTTATGTTTGTGCAAAGTACTTTAAAGCTTTTCACTTGTTTATGGTTTAGTATTGTTAAAGCTTAGCCAAAAAACCTTTTGTTTTGAAACCTTGGTATTAAGAATAGAATTATTCCTGGTGAAAATATTCTTAATCCATTGATCTTGTTTTTAAATCTTCGTGTTAAGACATGAATTATTCCCGGTGAAACTTCTCTTAACCCATTGACCTTGTATTTTAAAGCTTAGTCCTTCTTTGATTTGTTTTAAACTTGCTAAGTATTTTAAAGCTTAACCTTTTAACCTTATTAGGTATTTTAAAGCCTAATCCCCTTTCAAACTTGTTAAGTATTTTAAAGCTTAACCTTTTAACCTTATTAGGTATTTTAAAGCCTAATCCCCTTTTAAACTTGTTAAGTTTTTTAAAGCTTAACCTTTTAACCTTGTTAGGTATTTTAAAGCCTAATCTTCTTTTAAATTTGTTAAGTATTTTAAAGCTTAACCCTCTTCTTAATTTTTTTTTTTTGAGTATTTTAAAGCTCACACCCAAAAAGATTTTGGCCACTTTGGCCCCTTTTTCCTTTTTTAAAAAAAAAGAGGAACTACAGAAGCTCTGACTTCCCTATTGAACCTAAGGGGTATGTAGGCCTAAGATGCGATATCTTATCGAGCTCACTTTCAAAACATTCTCTTCCCATCCCCACCCTCTATTTTAATAAAGTTTTTTTTCACATAGGATTTTCACAAAAAAAGGTTATTTATAAACAAAAGAAAATAACACAAAAACAAAGAGGTTCCCATGGAGTACCATGGATATGAGGGGTGCTTAAAACCTTCCCCTTGTATAACAAACCCTCCATAGCCAGATCTCTGATAAGTTTATTAGTTTTGATTTTAAAAACTTCTGTGGGTTTTATTCGCTCTTTCACCCATTCCTTTTTGGAAACAATAAAGCGCGGTGGCGACTCTGATTAAAATGAGCTAAGTCTTCCCATGACTCTAGTCTCACCAAATTCACCGCTATAGAAGGAAGCCAAATGTTAAACTCTTTCACGTGTTTGACACTATTTTCTATATTCGTGCAGATAAAGAACAAAGATAGGAAATTGATCCTAAAAGAGACAAAGGCACCTTTTTGGATATTTCATTACTAGCAGGGCATATTGTATGTTTACAAACGTAGAAGATCTATGATGAGTCCATAAATATCATTGTTATTGATGTCCAAACCTAAGTGACCTCTCACGAAGATGAAGATTTTTCTCCTTTATGTTAATCCATTTTGAAACATAATCCATAACTACTAGTATGTATTCATTTCCCATACACGAGGGAAAGGGTTCCGTAAAATCAATCCTCCAGACATCCAACATCTCGACCTCTAAGATATTATTCAGAGGCATTTCATTCCTCTTTAAAATGTTCCTAGTGCGTTGGCACTGGTCACATTTCTTTATAAAGGCATGAACATCTTTGAATAGTCCGGGCCAATAAATCGGCCTGTAGAATTTTTGACATAATTTTGTTGGTACTATCATATCCACCATAGGCAGAAGCATGAAAATGAGTTATAACACTCTTAATTTCCTCTTCTAGGATACGCCTTCAGAAAATTTCTTCAGTGCCTCTTTTAAAGAGTAGATGATCGTCCCAATAATAATGCCTAAGGTCAGAGAAAAATTACTTTTTGCGTTGGTAGTCCATATTCGGAGGAAAGACTCCGGGGGCAAGGTAGTTTTCAAAGTCAGCTTACCAAGGTGTTTGTTTTTAAACTAAAGCAAACAACTTGTCATTTGGGAAATAGTCATCAAGCGGTAACTCTTTTTTTCCCCAGCTAACCTGGACAAATAGTTAGCGACCATATTTTCTGTCTTTTTTATCTCTTATTTTGATATCGAATTCTTGCAATAATAAAATCCATTTGATTAGCCTAGGCTTAACATCATTTTTACTTAGGAGATATCTGATGGTTGCATGGTCCATATAAACAATTATTTTATAGTCCACTATGTAGGGGCGGAGTTTGTCTATAGCGAAGATCACAACTAACAATTCTTTCTTTATGGTCACATAATTAATTTGCGCCACATCCAGAGTCCTACTTGAGATAGCCTATGTCCCATTAGTGAAATTATAATTAAAACCTATAAACCATTATTAAAATACTAAAAATTTTGAATTTTTTTTAAATAATAGTACTAGACTAATAATTACATACTGCTTTCCCACACACACACACATACATAGTCAAGGATGTCTACCCCATTTACCAAGATCCGATATCACAAGATCACATGCCACCAACGTGTGGTGTCGTTTTTTACCTCCCCGTTTCACTTGGGAGGACGGCACACTAGACCCTTCACGCGAAATTTGGAAGGAGGGAAGCGCCCGTTGTGGGATGAACTTTGTTTCAGTTCTTCCTACGATAACACACAAACTTTTTAATTATCCTACGAAGAGGAAGGGGAAAAGGATCTCAAATAAACCCTAGGAGTTTTCTAAGTGTGGGGATTCACCTAGACTAGAAATTCTGGAGTCCGGGAGATCGGTTATACATAGGGAAGGTTTTAAGCACCCTACATATCCGTAGTACTCTACGGGAACCTTCTATGTGTCTATGTGTTTGTGTTTGTTGCTAATTGATTGGGAAAGTTTCTCCTTTGTATTAGGAGGGAAAATTGAATTAAAGAAAAAGACTGACTGACTGACTATTTTTTGTTTTTGATTAGCTCGTTGAGATTCCTTGTGAACCTCATGCCTACATATCCCTAATGGAAGTCAGAGCTTTTTGTAGTTCGGGGAACTAATTAGGGAAATTAATTATTTTTGGTGCCTTCCTTGAAGCTCAAGGTTGAATCTTGAATTAAATCTCTATTTACAGTAAAGAGACATGAAATCATCTTTACAGAGAGGTATTTCTACTATTCCACCACAAACATTTAAAGTGACAGAAAAGCTGAATTCATTTCATTAAGAGAGGGACCTTACTTGTGTATGTGCAAATATACCAGTCAAATGTCTCTTGAATGAAAGAAGGATTCTCAACCAAATTAGGGAAAGTTACACGTACCTGGGTTAACTTGCCAGAGCATGTATTTAAAAATCCTAAATGGGAGAATGATTAAAATTGAAATATTTGTTTGTTTGAATATTGTGAGATAGGAGAAATATCTCTCTATAGAGATGAGCTATGTCTATCTACTATATGAAAGAGTTGATTTTAACTGGCTTGTATGAGGCCCAAGCTTGAGGCTTTTTGATTGATTTTATTGACTCTGGGAGATGACTCCACTGGAAATTAACTTAAACTAAGAAATTTTGTGTTCTGTTCAAAGCCCAGAATTGAGGCTGACTCTAGCTGGAGAGTGTTTATTTTGTTTTATGATTGAAAGGTTTATTTAGTGTTTTGTACAAAGCCCTGAATTGTGGCTGACTCTACCTAGGGAGACTCTATTTTGTGCCTTGTATAAAGCCCAAGGTTGTGGCTGACTCTTAGCTAGGGAAGTTATTATTTTATGCCTTGTATTAAGCCCAAGGTTGTGGCTGACTGTTGAGGAAACTGAGTATGGATGACTCTTTGAGAAAAAGATCCTGAAGGTTAGGAATCTTTTGACACAGGAAATGTGGTTTATCTGCCTTGTACAAAGCCCAAGGTTGTGGCTACTTGATGGTGAAGGACTCACTGGGGAGACTCTATTATCTGCCTGTAAAAAACCCAAGGTTGTGGCTAACTCTCTAGGGGAATACCTATGAGGAGGGTTTTGATTCTAAAGGGAGTATGTGCCTTGTACAAAGCCCAAGGTTGAGGCTGACTCTTAAATGGGGAAAGATCTACCAGTGTGGGATCTTTTGACTCAGAGGGGATTTTTGACTCTATTGAGGATTACTCTATTGTTTAGAGACTAAAGCCTAACCCTTCTGGGGATTGTGCTTTTGTTAAGCAGGAATTGATGAATTAAAGACCCAAGTTTGAAGATTGACTCTACTAGGGAATTTGTTTGAGTGATTGACCTAGACTCTATTGATGAGTTTTGAAGGTTTGAAAGATGACTTGGAAGCTAACCCTTTCTAGGGAATTTGGATTTGAAGGATTGATTTTGGAGGCTGACCCTTTCCAAGGGTTTACTCTGCTGGAGAGTTTTATATTTTGAAAGTTGAATTTTTGGAAGCTAACCCTTTCTAGGGAATCTATGACTTTAAAGGACTGATTTTGGAGGCTAACCCTTTCCAGGGGTTTTTATTAAAATGGAGGAGTTAATGGAGGCTGACCCTTTCCAGGGAATTTAGATTTAAAGGAGGAGTGATTAACTATTTGAGACTTCTTGTTTAAAGCTCAAGATTAAGACTGACTCTGACTGAGGATAGACAGATGTGGAACCTAGACTCTGCTAAGGAGGAAAATTATTGGAGATTAAAGATAAAGGTGACAGAGACTGTCCATGTCTCTCATTCCAAAAGGTGTACTCAATACTGAGATTGAGACATTCTTAGCTTGATTAAAGTCTGGTTTTAAGAATAGAAGAAACTCATCAAGGTAGGCTAAAAGGTGACTAAAGACCTGTTCCTATGTTTATAAGAAACCTGATGGGTCCTTCTATACAAGCTCAAGAGGAAGCTGGGAATATGCTTTTAAGAAGCCTGTGGGTCCTTGTACAAAGCCCAAGAGGAGGCTAATCAAGGGTCATCGAGGGTCCCTGTTATATCACAAGAGAAAGCTATGTGGTTTTTGAACTTAGTTTGGCTCTAAGCAAATGGGTAAGAGGTTTCACCGGGAATAATTCCTCTTGGATGGATGTATCCTATTTTGGTTCTAAGGCTTTTTTTAACATGTTTCGCTGGGAATAATTCATCTTGAGGCTTGAACTAAAGATCTCTAATTAGGAAAGAGCCTTCACCGGGAAGACATTCTCAATCCTAGGCCATAGTCCTATAATATATATATATATATATATATATATATATATATATATATATATATATATATATATATATATATATATATATATATATATATATATATATATATATATATATATATATATAGTTTACTTGTCCTAAGGTTTTTCTCAGACGTAGTTCTAAACAATATATATATATATATATATATATATATACAGTTTATATTTGACAGTAATTTAAATGAAAGCTTGTAAATTGAAAGCTATAAAGCCTAACCTGGATGGAGTGGAGGCCTTTTAAGATGTATGTACAAAGCCTTACCAGTAGTTTGGTTGTTTATTGGTAACAGTTGAATGTTGAATTGTAAACAGTTGAATATTTTATTTAAAACAGAAGAAGTGAAGATGGACACTAGGTCACATAGGTATCTGAAGAGTTTCACCAGGAATAATGCCCTTCAAATACCAGAGGAATGTTTTGAAAACAGAGAGAAGATTTTGTAAATACAGTTTTTTGAAGATTGACAAAAGTCAACTTAATTAGAGTAAAGACAAAGACTATACCTAATTAAGACCTAAATGATTAGGGTTTTATCACAAAATATTTACAAAGTAATTAAGTTTTGAAATTCAAATGAAAACTATATTTAAAGTGTTTTTAAAATACTTAAGAAATATGTCATTTTAAACCTAATAAAAATATATCAAATAAATAATATTTTTGTGATTTTTTTTATTATTCATAAAATAGACATGTTTAATGACAAGTGTGTGAAAAATCAAGTGAAAATGATTTAATTTGATAGGTTAATTAATTATATGAAGTTGTAAATAAAAATGAAAGGAAAAAGTGGTAAAAATATGGTTTTGTCTCCACCATGGTTTGAACCCACGCCCTTGCAATTACCAGCTCAAAATAACACCATTGGGCCAACGCGCGCTTGGTGTCATAGAGGTAAACCCAATGCCATATGTGTGTTGTCAAGTGTATAAGGCAAAAAAAAGAAAATAAAATCAAAAGGTCTGGGGCGAGGGGGATTCGAACCCCAGACCTTGGGCACACGCTTCACACAAACTCTCTTTACCACTGGGCTATAACGATGTATTCGTTATGTATACGCCTTGTAATAAAAATATATTAAACTTGTCCCTGAATATTTGAAAATGGCACCACCACCATCTTCGTCTTCAACCTCAAGCTCTTCAATTTTTGAATTTCAGAAGTTGCTCATCTCTCAACCAAATTGGATGATGTAAACATGAAATCCGTTCTAAATTTCCTCACGAATCCAGATATGTAACTAATATTGATTTATATTAACTAAAACTATCTAATTCTTCAGAAAACACGAAGAACACATAAACCCTAATTTTAAAATTAAATGATGATGAAGATGAATAAATGAATGATGATAGAGGGTTTTTAATCCTCTGATGATGCTGAACAAACTGGTATCAAGATATATTAAAAAGAGTACTTAAATAAGAGAGTTAGAGTTTGAAAAAATACCTTTGAAAGTGGAGGTCGATGGCTATGGTGGAGGGCTTCTGGCTATGGACAAATGATCACAAAAGCTTCCTAGGGACTCAATGATGCTAACTGAATACTTATTGCAACTTGAATGCTTCAGAATTGCTCTACCTGACCCCTCCTATTTGAGCTTCAAGTAAAAATGGAAGATTGTGATTCTGCACTTACAGGTAGGCTGCGACCATCTGGATAGCTTCACTACACCCTAAGGAACGTGTTTGAATGCTTGGACTTGTTTGACACCCTCTAAATTGTTCTACAGACCTCCAACTGCTTAAGCTCCAAAATGAAAGTGGCTATGGAGTTTCTCCACTTACAAAAGTGATCCAGGTGCTTGGATCACTTCTAATGAACCTCCTTGAGATGTTAGAAGGCTCACTTTCAAAAGAAGAGCTCTGGTTTGAAGAATTCGATTCTTCTTGCCAAAGAACTTTTGAAAACCATAAGCATGAGGGAGAGAAGGAGAAAGCAAGAATTGGAGTTGCTTTGGTGTGTCTAATACTGAGGTATGCACTTGTATTTATAGGCAAAGAGTTCAGTGTAATTGCAGAGGAGTGAGCTTGCTTAGTGAAGTCATTTTGGTTTCTTGGCCATGAAGAAATTCAAGGAATCTTGCAAATATAATCATTTCATTTTCGAGCTAGCTCCCCATCCATTGATCTCTTCTGATCTTAGGGGACAATTCTGATGCAGAGGAGAGCTTCAAATTGTTGGGAGAATATTCCTTTGGTGATTCATCCATTTGCCATAAATTCTCAAATGTAATCATTACATAATCACATGCCTTTGTTTTTGGGAATATTCTTCAATCCTTATGCAATAATGAAAATGAATGCATGGCATCTTTACTTATGAGTTATGGATCGTGTAGCATCAATTGGTAGAGGTATTTGCACGAATTTGCAAAGTTCCAAATTGTACATGACTTATAATTTCTCTTCATGAGGCCAACTTTGATCAAGCATAACTCCTAGCTCAAAATGAATTTGGAGAAGGTTGAGCACAATTTGGAAATACCTTAACATGTACTTCAACTCATTAGTTTGGAGTTTCTTCAAAATCACTTGGGAAGATTGTGTAAAATGGGTCTAAAGTTGGAAGAAAACTAGGTTAAAAACACTTAGAATTTTTTCTAAGTTTTTATGACCTATAACTTCCAAAGCTCATATATTTTAAATGATTGATCTCTTGAAAAAAGTTCCAATGTGAGAAGTTGTTTTATTTTGAAAGATCTACAACTTTCATGTTGGAAGTTTTTTTGAGTTGTGTAGGTGAAATTTTGAGATCCATGAACTAGGTCAAAATGGACTAGTTTGACTTTTTGTTGACTTTTTGATTCTTGATGAATTTTCTTGATTTTCTTTGGTAAAATGAATTCAATAATCATATGTTGATGATATTGATCCTTAAAAGTCATGGTTTGACCTAAAATCCTAAAAGTCAAAGGTGATCTTGTACAATTGACTTTTTCCAAATGAAGTGAAATCTTGGACTTCTGTGATGAATCAAGCTCTCCTCCTCAAATGAATGGTATGAATGGATTATATTGAGGTAATAGAAGTTCTTGAGCCATGTTTTGAGTTGTGGACCCATGCCCTGATTAAAAGTCAACTGTCCAAGTGAATTAGGTCTGAAACCCTAATTGTAGATCAGATGAAATTGATGACTGTGGGTCTTGAATTGAAGTACAATGCCCAATGGATATTGTCATATGGTTCATTTGAAGTTGCTTGAAACCTTTGAGTGATGCCCTTGAGCTTTGTAGGGTTTCCCAAATGTGGTCCCTGATTTTAGTCCTTGATGGGCTCAAAACCCTAGTTGAGCAAACCTGAGTCTATGTGACTGGTGTCTAATCAATAACAGGTGAATGAATGAATCATTTGAGTCTTGCAATTGTATTAGAGGTTAATCTCATATTGATTGGTCCTTTGCTTGAACTATCTTGTCCTTGAGCACCCTCGATTGAGTACCGGATGAATAAGTGACTGTTCTGAGTACCTGTCTTAAAATGTCTGGAGATGTGACATCTCAGGGGGGTCAAAATTAGGGTATGACACAATGTACTCCCAATCACCAAGAGTTACGCCACCTGACTTCATGTGAAGTCCAAGTATTTTAAGTCGATCGCCCCTAAGAAAATCGGCGAAAGATCTTATCATCTTGCCAAGCACGTAGTAATAATCCTCGTCAGGATTTAGGCAGGTGATCAACCTCGTGTGCCCATACACGCGACAATGGACTTACACATTCCTCAATGCAAACTATATGCACTCTCAATCTGATTATGGCAACTCTAACCCCAAGTAATAATTTAATCTTCAAGAATCCATCATTTCAAATCTTACATATGTTAAGCACTTAGGTTGAGTGCCAATTACCATTAGAAACCTCAAAATGTCACTATTATTAATTCATCTCACAATCTTACATCTACCTATTAAGTTCAGCTCTTACAATGAATAGTATATGGTTGAATTCCTAAGAAAGAGAGGCAAACTTTAAAGGATATAGTCGACCAAGTCTTTCCCTAGCCAGAATTCAACCAAATACAACTACTCAATGTATCCAACTTCTCTTCTGTTATTGCGAATCTAACACATAATATCTAACAAGGTTGTGTTTCTCTCCTTCAAGGAGTAATAAATCATTTTCTTAGTCTAACAATCATAATCATTCAAGTATAAATGTATAAATATTTAGACAATTAATCAAATAACGCAAGTACAATACAACCGCAAATTGTCGTAGATTATTCCTATGATAAATAATTAAGGCCGGCGTAACCTTGTTTAATGATTCGTGAAAATTATTATCTGAGAATAGACTCTCCTTACTTATTTATCTCTAGTATGGCTTGGGACACCACTACACATATACATTAAACTATTTTAAGCTAACCGTTCCAACGTGTACGAAATCTTTCCCCACCTTTTGTTATTGAAGGCGTTACAAAAATTTCCTCAGGCATCACTTTTAAATCATAAAAAGAGCCTAATTTCCTCTGAGCGTTGGGTTGTTAAGAAATAACAATATATAATTAACTAATTATCACTTATAAAATCTTATTTTAAAACCTTAAATATTTATTCAATTTAAATGTTAATTAGACTATACCCTTGTTTATATTTGATAGGTTTTAAAATTTGTCGAGAGTATGACCTTAATAATATTTTTAATAAATAAAAATATTTCATCATTATAACGATAATAAAATAGTAGTTAAAATAAATTAATACTAAAATTTACGCGATGTAACGGCTTACCGGTAATGAAGAAAAATTCTACCGAAATCTCACTAACTTTAGAATTTTACCAAAGAGAGTTTAAACCACACAAAACTAATATGTTTTAATAGATGAACTAGACGTCTACCCGTGCGATGCACGGGGAAGTTATATTTAATTAGTAATAAATGTAAAATCTGGGTAAAAGTAATTTATAAATTAAATAGATATATTATCTAAAATTTAATAATAATAATAAAAGAGAGCAAAACAAATATAAAAATAGAATAAAAATAATAATTGACAGATGTTTGAGTTTAGGGTAAATGATATTATAAATTTAATATTAATAGTGAAAGTTTGATGAAATAGATCAGTAACAATTATTTTAAATTTTGAAATACTTCTTTGTAAACGACATTTAATGTGTTGTTTGTATCTTGACCCTCATCCGTAGCTATCAATAATTTCAAACCGATCCTTGAAGTAACTCTTGAAATGGCAACATATAATTGTCCATGTGAGAAAACAGACTGTGGAAGATAAACTCCAACATGCTTCAAAGATTGTCCTTGACTTTTATTAATAGTCATTGCAAATGAAATGACCAAAGGGAATTGTCTCCGTTGAAATTTAAAAGGAATTCTTGGATCAGAAGGTATCAATGAGAACCTAGGTATATACACTTTATTACCAATATTTCTTCCCGATAGAATCCTTCTTTCAAGCACATATTTTCCCATTTTTTTGATGATTAGTCGAGTTCCATTGCATAATCCAGAAGATTGATTTATATTTCTCAATAACATTACAGGTACTCCAACCTTGAGTTTCAACTCGTGATTTGAAAGGCCAAATGCACTAATATTGTTTAACAATTCAGGTGTGTGTACATCATTAGGCACATCTATATTTGGAGTCGCCGGGTATGGAGTGTCAAAACTTAGATATGTTTGTAATTCAGTGGGAATCAATGATAACATGTAGTCATTAATGTTATCAACAATATCATTTTTTGGGGAAAGTATAGCTTTGTCTTGAAAAAAAGTTGGATCATTCATGTTATCCAAAAATGACGGATAAATGCTCTGAACAATAGATTAAATAGAATCAGTTGAACTTTTAATGAGTAAATCATCTGGAATTTCAAGTGTGATATAGTCATCACCTTGTTCTCAAATTGTTCCATCACCAATCCCTAACACCCAATCTGAAAACAATTTCCTTTGTCTAACATCAACATCAGGGCTCCCAATACGTAGCCTCATATTTGTATGCAATGTCAGGACTTCACAATAATTCCAAAGATATGAGGAGTTAATGATAGCATGAACCATATCTTGTCTTGTTGCTTTAGGAATAACTGGTAGAATTTTTCTGAAGTCTCCTCCAAAAACAACAACCTTTCCCCCAAAAGGTATATTTAAATTTCCATTATTACAAAATCGAAGAACAACTCTGAATGTTCTATCAACAACTTCAAAACAATATTTATGGAGCACTGGTGCTTCATCCCATATAATGAGTTTTGTTTTTGCTATCAATTACGGTAAAGGGGTATTTTGATCAATACAACAAGTGGAATACTCATCAATGTCTAGCGGTATAGAGAATCTTGAATGGGTTGTTCTTCCTCCAGGAATAAGCAAAGCAACAATTCCACTCGATGCCACTGTTAACACAATATCTCCTTTAGATCTTAATGCTGCTGACATAGCCCTCCAAATGTAAGTTTTACCAGTACACCATACCCATATAGGAAAAAAATTCCTGGTTTATTTTCTTCAAGTTGTGCCATAATTTTGTCATATACTGTTCTCTGTTCAACAGTCATAGTTGACATCAATTAAGTATGTTCTATAGCCAAAAGTTGTGTATCATAATTCAACTCATCATAAATGAGTCTATTTTGGCTTTCAGATGTAAGAGATGCATCTATTTGAGGCATTGTGGGAAAATCACTTAAACTCCTATTATTGCTCTGTAAAAAAGATTCGAGATCTTGTAATACTAAACTTTTTATGTCATCATCTGATAATTCCAAATCTACCATAATAATTAAATAAGTTTAGCAACATAGAAAATATATAAATTTAGCTGATTAGATAAAAAAGTGTATATAAACCAATTTAGTCTTACATGTAAAAAATTAGAGTATATATTCTATTTAGTCTTACATGTAAAAAATTAGAGTATATATTCTATATACAATTACCTGGAAATTGAAGAATGAGTCTTTGCCTATGCAAGATGTCATCACCTAAATACTGCCATGTTTTGTGCCAAACATCTTCTGGTCTGGATAGTTGTTTTGAAATTAAAAGGGTTACAAATAATTTTCGCAAAAAAGTACCTGTACCCCAATTACTGGACTCTATAATGGCATCTATGTATTCTTTATCATCATGTAGTAAACCCATAGCAAAACATGTGTCTTTAAATGTATCATATAACACGTTGTTTACTCTCTTGATTTCCTGGTAACTTCAAGGACCTTTGACATAATTAAGCAAAGTTCTCAAATAATATCTCTCACCCGATCCAGGTGGTGAAAAATGAACTCTACCAATTGTGAAACCTTTTTTACGGGGAGACCATTGTTTTTCAGAATCTCTCCAAACAAATTTCAAAGGAAATTGATTGTATGTAAGATTTCATCCTTCCTCGTATTTTTTATTTGCTTCCATCTATGCCAAAAAATTTGTATTTTCTATATTTGGCTTATTGATAACCTGGTTAATTGGAGCAACATCGTCGTAAACAATATATTGTTGATTTTCTAAATGAAAAGGTAGTCTCTGAACAGAAGGTTCTCTATAGTTAATATCAAAACTAAATATTCTCCAAGCTGCTTCACACGATGACAAATATCTACAGTCATAATACATTTTAATTTCATCAGAAATTTTTGAATCGTTGGTTCCATTGGCACTATTATAGAAGCTAGCGGTAACACGATCATGCCCTTTGTTGACATACCTAAAAAGATACTTAATACATTGATACTGATTGCACCATTCAACATTTATATGAGCATTGTATTTTAGTAGTAGATGTCTATTATATGGTACGACAAACCTGTTATCTGCAAAAGAGTCACCCTTTTTAATGAAATTACTATTATCTCTCCTTTTATATATCAGATATCCACTTGCATCAATAGTGGTGTTATCGAGAAACCTCTTTGGAAAATACTTTGTGCACTTTCCATTTTGCATGCAAGGAAATTTTTTATTTTGAGCACCGCATGGACCATGAATCATAAGTGAAGAGACTATTTTAAATAGTCCTATATCAGCTTCTTTATCAGGATTCTCAGCTGATAATATTTTATCGATATCATTGGGATTTACTCATTGAAATTCATGATGTAGAAATACCAAAATATGAGCATGTGGTAATCCACGTTTTTTAAGTTCAATTGTATATAGTACTGGACATGAAGATAAAATAAAATAGATAATTAATAAATTTAACAATTAATTGCATATAATTCAACGTTAAAATATAATTAGATAAATACATGCTTTGACTTTTCCGAATAATTGTCCTTTCTTTATATCCTTTGTCAAATGATCAAGTTTAATCTTGAATATTCTGCAAACTAAATCAGGTCTGTCTTTTGATTTTAGATTGTATTTAGACAAAAATGTAACTAATTCTGGCCATTTTTGATTGCATGTAAAAGTAATAAATAAATCAGGATATCCAGTCCATGCACAAATAGCCATAGCATCTTGGTAGTTTTGAAGCATGTACCGAGTGCCTCCCACAAAACTTGACGATAACACAATTCATCTTCCTGTGGTTGAAGGATGAGTCTCTCTTCTAAGAATTTCCTCTGCGAGACCTTTATACATGTCGGCCCTCAATTCTTTTTGATGGTTTTGAACCCATTTTAATCTGAAAGACTCTATCATGTTATAACCATCAACCAAAAACTGTTGAAATTAACGTTTAGCAAACAATAACGGTGCCATGGCATGATTAATAAAATCATCATCTAAATTAGTCGATGAACCTCCATAACATTAGTAATTATTATATTATTTTAAAAATCAAACCATGAACAACAATAACTAATAGGACATTAAATATTTAATTAAATTACCTATTTGATTGAGTTTGAAATGACTTTGTTGAGAGGCGCTAATTGTCTGTGGCATTATAGACTGATCATTAAGTTGATCTCACTACTAGAAATACAGGGATTACCTGCGGAAATTATTCCGCAGGTATACCTGCGGATTCTCCTGCCACTTTGTTAAATAAAATAAATTCTGCTGCGAATAAGAATTTTGCAGAAAATTCCGCAGGAATACCTGCGGATTTTGCTGCGAAATATATATTTCGAGTAAAAACTCAAACTACTTTACCAAATCCGCAGGTAATTCCGCAGGAAACATTTCTGCGGATTTTGCTGCGGAAATTGCTTTTACAAAAAACCAAACTACATTATATAGTCTGCAGGAAATTCCGCAGGAAACATTTCTGCGGATTTTGCTGCAGATTTTATTTTGTATTATGTTATATTTTTTTTTTGTATGAATAAAATAATGTAAAATATTTTTCTCTTAATATAAATTGCTTTTTGGCCAAAAAAATTTAATAAATTTAAATATTTTCTAAAAATAATAATAATGTTCTAAATTTAATAAAATGTAGTTTTTAAATTTGTATTTTAATAAATGATATGAAAATTTTGAAAAATAAATTAAAGAAGGTTTAGAAAAACTGAAGACAAAAATTTGATAAAATTTCTAATAGGAATCGAACATACTATCTACCTTATATTGGATCAAATAATCTACCACTATGACAATACCTTAAATTGTGATAAGTTTGTAATAAGAAATTATCATATATTTTAACGAGTGTCCGTTAGATTTTTCTATAAATTTTTCAGTGAATTTTCCATCAATTATTTAAACTTTTAAATATTTTTGTAGAACTGCTTGCTGACAGGTTAATTATGTTTTTCATCAATAGAATTTTGCTTAAAAAGCTTCTCATTTGAAAATTCATTTGCAATTTTTTTAAATAAATTAAAATATTTTCAATATACAAAGCTTCTCATTTGAAAATTCATCTACAATTTTTTTAAATAAATTTAAAATTATTTCTAAAATTTAAATTTAATCTCATTTATCAAGTATACATTTTGTGTTATAGAAAATTTTGAAACATAAAATTAAAAATAACTATAAAAAATAGAAAAATAAAATCTGTTGATAATTAAACAAATTTGAAAAATAATAATAAAAAAGCTATAAATAAATTGAAAAATTAAATATGTTAAAAATGAAATAGTGGAATCAAACCCATAATCTACCTGTATTGAACCAAAGATTCTACCACTAAGACAATATTTTTAAAATGTAGTCTCTTAATTTAAATTAAAATTAAAACAAAAAATAAAATAAAATTAAGGAAAGGAAGGAAAGTCAGCGACAGTGGAAGAGAAACAAACAAAAGCGCTTTTTCCAAAAGCTCCAACGGAGCGCTTATTTTCTAAAAGCTATTTTTTTTCCTCTCATCTTCCTCACACGTGATAACAACAATACGCTCAAAGTCTTCATCTATCTTTTCAGATAAAGAGCTTCACAGTTATGTTTGGTGTTCGCGAAGTTTTTCTGTTCAGAATCGGAGTTGCTACTCAATTCTGTTTTGGTTCGAGTTTGGAGGTTTCAACGCAGTGCAGAGTTTGGAGGTTTCGACGCAGTGCAGAGTTTGGCTTCGAGCAGAGCTTTCGCTACAGGTTTGTTTCGATTTCAAATCGAGTTTTGTTTCAGTTTAGAATTTGATTTACGTATTATGTTCAAAATTGGTTGCGTTTTGAAATTTTTGCATTTTTACTGTTTCGACTCAATTAAGGGTTCTGCTACAGTTTGAGTTTGATTCACAAGATGTTCGATGAAATGTCTCAACCAGATTCTCTCTTCTTTTTGCTTCAGTTTTGATTTTCTTATGTTATGATGTTGTGTTGTTGATGATTTATGTTCAAATTGTAGCTTGTGAATTGGTTATGATGTTGTCGTTATTGCCGTCTTGCAACTTGCATTTTCAAATAATCGCACTTATTTATAGTTCTCATTTTTTGATGTATTGAATTGAATACATTTATTCACTTGATTCAGTTATTTCTACATTTCAGCATGATACCAAATACTACTACAGAATTGGAAGTGAGGATTCTTCTCGAGAATTTTGGTACGTTGTCTGTCTTCCCACCAATATTTTAATATGATAGTAATACTAATAATATATTTACTTGCTTGTTTATGAACCAGGGCAATGAAACAATCAGCTTCAGCTTTATGGATTGTACAAAGTTGCCACCGAAGGAGTGTGTTATGGACTTACCAAATTCCTGAGA
Source organism: Vicia villosa (assembly GCF_029867415.1). Classification (NCBI taxonomy): domain Eukaryota; kingdom Viridiplantae; phylum Streptophyta; class Magnoliopsida; order Fabales; family Fabaceae; genus Vicia; species Vicia villosa. The sequence goes on from NW_026706252.1 coordinate 90,647, forward strand.
GAAAGTTTCTTATTATTTCCCAAATCCACATTCACAAAGCCTGCAAATGACGACTTGTACAATTCTCGGTTCAACGAGGAACTGTATAGAAGTATTCACTAGTTCTTGAAATCTGTTACTCTCAGCATAATCGTCAAATGCAGATGGAGCAATAGATTAAGTAGAATTATGCAGGTTAGAACTATACCTTTCAATCCGTGTTAATTGTAGTTTGTTTTAATTCTGCTACGCAACCGTGCTATGGAACTGCTATAGTTGCAATTTCATAATATTTTGTTCAAAATAGTGTATAGCAGAAACAATGGCATTTTGTTTAAATTCTGCTAAGCAATAACTCCGTAGCACCGCAATTTAACAATATTGCATAGTCATTAAGTGAAAACTGCAGACGGAACAATTGATTAGGTGGAATTCTGCGGGTGAGAACTGAACTCTTCAATAGTACCTATATTGGTTAGATTTAATTCAATGGTTAATAATTTCTCTCTTCGGCACGATCCTTTTATCAGGCACTTTCAGCTACCATAAATTGATGCAAATATTAACCCTGACTTTCATATGTGATGGGTTATTCTATTACTTTCAAGTGTAATCACTCCCGTTTCTGAGAATGTAGTTTTGGACCAAGATAATTTCTGGCCAACATTTATGATCCATTCCTCTGTTATCTTTTAGCTACTGCCAGGAAAAACCTTTCATCAAAAAATTATTTGCTTTCGCTTTCGCTTTCAATTATATCATTCACTTAATGACTAAAATCCTTGCTTAATACTTGGTTCTGTTTTTCTTTTGTTTTGAATTCACTGCCTGGTTGGCAGAAGTAAAGCTGATAATTGTTTTGATATTGTAGACATGGAAATAGTTGTAGGTTCTATCATAATGGACAAGCTGTTTCTGAGCTGTACGGAAACAGCATTGCTGCTAACAATGACAGACAAGTGATTTCGCTTGGATCACTGGCGAAACTAGAGTCGGAAATCGTTGAACTTTTGAAACAAAGAGGAGGTGTTATTTAAATTGCTTCACTTCCAATGGCATACTATGATAAGTACAAAAAGGCCTTACAGGAAGAAGGTTACCTAGCTGAGAGCCAGCGACATGGTAAGTCAGGCTGCAATTTGACGAGGCTGCTGATTCTGTTGAGAAACAGCATTCGGCTAATTGACCGGTATAGAATTTGAAATAGAATTTTCAATGGTGTGTTCTTTAAGTAATAAATTGGTTGAGTTTTTCTTACTTTATAGGCCTCGTGGGCAGCATGCGGTGGTTTTGGCCGAAGATGCGGCAAAATTCATGGGAAAGGCGGACTGTCAAAATATTAGTGCATCACAGCAAATTTACTTGACATTTCCAGCTGATAGCACTTTCTCTGAAGATAATGTATCAAACTACTTTAGGTACATTGTTATATAACTCTTATCGTGTCTATTATCGATTTTGTGTTAGAAAATTCTATCTATTTTAACGTTTTTGTTTAACTATGTATATAACTACTTTAGGTACGTTTTTGTTCAAGAATCCGAAAAAAGGAAGACGGCAATTCTGAAAAGCGAAGCAAACCGAAAGCTCGTTCCGCCGCTACGCAACCGACGCGGACAACAACAACCACATCGTTGTCAACGCCCACCACCGACCGAGAGCCACCACTCAACCGCAACAGCACCGGCCAGCCTCACAACGCTATTACCAATCCAAGCTACCGTGACGCAGTTGCCGATGCCCCCACTTCCGTTCGGTATGCATCCTTTTTCTAATGGTTGTTTGATATTAAAAAGTATGAATCTTGTTTATAAGGCTGTAGTTTCAATGAAAATCAATAAAAAGTATGGTGAGTTTCTTTTTCTTAGTTTAGATCTTTTGTTTTAATTCATCTCTGTTGGATAAGTAGATGTAGATTCCCTTAAGCCTGTTTGGATAAACATCTCAATTAAACGCTTAGAATAATCCTTTATCATATACTGGTAAATGTTTGTGCATAAGCTAGTTTTATAATAGAATATAAAATAAAGCCAAATTGTTTTCATTTAAGTTGTAAGCTGTTTTTCGGAAGTTATCCTTAATAGTTTTTGAAAGTAAGCTAAAAACAGTTTATGCACATATGCATAAGCTGTCCCGATAAACCTTAAAACTGTCTTTAATCAACTTAAGTTTGAGATGCATTTTATGTGTAATAGTGAGACTACTGAATTTGTATGTTTTATTTCTTTGGAAGTTTAGTCCAATTGGATATTTAAAACTGTTACTTCCAGGCTGAAATACAAACAGAGAGACAGAGAATACTTCTGTTAGATACGTCGAAAGCGCCAGTTGAGACTATACGCTTATCTGTTACTATTAGTTTATGAAATTTATAGAAAATGTTATTCACCGGTTGGACACCTAATCTGTGACTACTCCTGCCTCAGACGATTCCACCTATTTTTATTTTCTTTGTGAACATTCAAAATTCATATTTTTCTAGAGTTATCTTATTTTCTTCTGGCTGCAGGTTCCAAATTCATTAATTTCCCTTGTGACAGTGATATTGAGAAAAGGTAAGGATGATATAACTCAGTTGTATGCATTGAGAACAGTTGAGAATATTTGCAGCCAAGGAGGGGTCTGGGTGGGACGTTTCACCAGTCAAGATGTTATTAATAATCTCTGCTATATCTATAGAGCGGCAGGGAAACAAGAAAGCATGAGGCTTACTGCAGGATCATGTTTAGTACGCTTAGTTCGCTTTAATCTTTCCAGCATTCAATCTGTTATAGAGAAACTCTCATTCAAGGATCTAGCTTCTGCTCTTGTCAAAGGCAGTCCACGAGAGCAGCAAATTAGCTTAAATCTTCTTAACTTAGCAATGCTTGGAAGTCATATGCTCACAAATGTTGGAAGATACCTTATACAACTTTCAGAGGATAAGAATCTGATCCCAAGTCTTCTGTCCCTTGTTGAGCAGGGTAGTGTAGTGCTATGTTTAAAATTAAGGAATGCGAAGCAGAATCAAAGGATTCTGATTTTTAGATAAAATTAGAATAAGAAATTTTGATAGATGATTCCTAACTTCTGCTAGTTAGTCAAGCGATCAGTTAGTTACATTTACTAACACCCTGTAGGCAAAGACAAATTTGTTGATTATAGGGTGAGGTAATTGGATCTGTGACAAATATTGAGCGGAAAAGGATGATAAGGATTTAGTGAATGCCAACGGGAATCGTAGGATGATTCATAACTTCTGCTAGTTAGTAAAGCGGTTAGTTAGTTACATTTACTAACACCCTGTTACAACATTGCTATGTGTAGTTAAGTTTGTATCCATGTTCCTTTGCTGCCTTTTATATAGGATATAAAATAGACTTTTGTAAAAGAAATCATTCTGCTAATTAGTTCTTTTACAAATCTCAATATGAAAACCAGGAGCCAAGTTTGTGTCAATGTATTTGTGCTCATAGGTTTAAATGGAAACCAGGAGCAACTCATCTGAATATATTGGTAATAGGTTATGAACCACTGCTTTTTTGGTTAGATATTCTGGAATGGGAGAAACTGATGCAATTGAAAAGGGGGAAAAGAAAAGAACGTGAATTGCTTAATTTCTTAAGGAGTGGCAATAACCTTGCATGATTAAATAATTTTGGTGACTCTTGATAATGGAAATTACACAATCTTCTTATTCCAGCACTTCAATGAAACTAAATTGTGTTTATTGGAATACAGGGACACCTTTTCTTCCCCTCCATGTACTTTAGTGCAACCATCAATGCAAGTTGTTTCCGGAGATGCTTTTGATGTGCCAGAATTTGGTATTAAGTTATTAACGCACTTAAGCAACTATTATGTATTTTTTACCAGATGTATTATTTGTTAATTATTTTTTTCTATCCTTTCTTTTGACAGCTAAAAGCTTTTGCCCTCCGATATATCCTCTTGGAGAACAACAATGATAATTGACCGGAGGTAGCCCTCTAATATGCTTCCACGCTCTCCAGATCATACCTTTCCCACTTCCACCATCCTTTGCTTCTCAAACTGTTATTCACTGTCAGCCACTTATGGTATGTGCAGGTTTTTACAATAAATGATCTGTTACGGACTTACAGTGCACCATTTTTATATATTTTTGACAGTAATATTATTTGAAGTTTTTTCTTCTTCTTCCAGATTCATCTCCAAGAAGAATCATGCCTGAGGATATCCTCTTTTCTAGCTGGTGGTATTGTTGTCAGTTCTGGTGACATTTTACCAGACTTCTCAGTGAAATCTTTTATTTTTACTCTCAAAGGACTGGATCTTACAGTTCCTTTTGACAAGACCAAATTGGATATTTCTCGAACTGACATGGACGATACAGTCCATAACTCCTTTACAGGAGCAAGGCATCATATTGAAAGCCTTGTATTTTTAGATTCAGCTTCATTGAAACTAAGAATGCTGAACCTTGAGAAGGATCCTGCTTGCTTCTGTCTTTGGGAAGGTCAACCAATTGATGCTACCCAGAAGAAGTGGACTGTCTCAGCATCCCAGCTTACTTTGTCTCTAGAAGCATGCATAGGTACAACTGGACATCAGACCTCAGGATTATGGAGATGTGTTGATCTGACAGAAGCTTGCATTGAGGTAGCCATGGCAACAGTTGATGGAAGCCCGTTGTCTCTAATAGAAGTTTGTCTTTGCCTACATGTTAATTTCTGGCACATGATTTGTCTTTTGGAGAAAACCACTATTGCATAACTTTGGTGATTATACATATTGTTTAGTATTTAGTAGAAGCAATACATATCTAGAGACTGTATAAATTATTTTTTTTTTAATTTTTTAAATAATTTACCTGCGGATTTACCTGTGGAAACTTCCTGCGGATTTACCTGCAGAAATTTCCTGCGGATTTACCTGCGGAATTAACTGCGGAACTTCCTGCGGAACTTCCTGCGAAAATATTACCCACGAAGGTTTTAGCTGGGGACAAAAACCGCAGGAAAATCCGCAGGTAAAGTGTTTCCTGCGGAATTATAGCTAAAATCCGCAGGAAATTCTAGTATTTCTAGTAGTGTCTGCATACAAAAATTATTTAGGTCCCATATAATAATTTAGTTATTAAAAAAATTATTTATCAATTAAATTACAGGCAATTAATTAATTAAGTGCATTAATTGTAACATTTACCTTGTATCGATACAATGGGTGAATCATGTAAAAAAATACTATGGTGATTAACATATGCTTTTGAGAGTTTATTTTTCCTTATGATATATTTCCTGGCACCTAATTTTGATGTAGCTGCTCTTGAGTTATTGGTGGAAGCGGACATTTGAATGTAAATTATGTTACCTACAAAAGGTTTAAATTAGTTAAAATAAAAATATAACAATAATTAAATCATAAAGAATATAAAATGAATAAATTACCTGGTTTTCTGTTTAAACAGCAAGTTGAATTCGTAAGATGTGTATGTAGCCGATATGGAAATGATACTTTGAAAGTATTTTCCGTGTCTATATATAATAGTGAGTTTTTAAAGTTTTTTTTTAAGCAAGAATTTCATTAATTAAAAAGAGAACTAAGGGTTCTCCAACCTTGATACACAAGCAACGGTCCTTGACCGACAACACGATATTACAATCCAAGTATGTCTACGTCATAAAAGACAACGAGTCTTTTGAAAAAACATAAAAACTAACATTTGGAAGAGCAATATTGCCAAAAAAGCTCCATCTCCACACCAAAATCTTAATGTTCCAAACTATGTTATTTATATTCCACACCTCATTTCTAAAACAAAATCCATTTCTAGTCAACCAAATAATCCAAGAGGTTGCCAACCATAACACCCCCAATTTGCCTTTTTTAATCCTTTTAACAAGGCTCCAAGTGTACCATTCCATAAAAGACGGAATACACCCATCCACGTTTCCTCCCGGACAAACCGGAAAATCCACCCACAAAGCAATTTCTTTCCAAACAATCTTAATCACATTACACCCAACAAACAAGTGATCTCTCTCCTCCTTATGCAAATCGCAAATAACACAATTAGAATTAGGAGAAGAAGAAGATAAAATAATACCTCTACATAATAATTGATCTTTAGTAGGTAACCTATTAACAAAAAGTCTCCACCCGAAGACTTTGATCTTAAACGGAATCGACATTTTTCAAATCCATTCCAACACTTCGTCAAACTTATTCGGAGGACCATACGGTAAACGCAATAAGGTATACGACCCATAGCACGAAGAAACCGAAAAACCTTTTTCCACATCAATATCCCATTCCACGGTATCTTTTACACTATTGAAGCCGTTAAAAGTCTCCAAAAGGGACTTTAAAACCGTAAGGGAAGGTAACAAACCCTCCGGCACCGAAACCACCTCCGGAATGCCTAAATCTCCCCACCGCCAAACCCCGTCATAAACACCTCCCATGGCCGCTACCGATACTTTTTTCAACAAAGAAACGGCATAAAGATCCGGAAAATAATCCTTCAAAATATAACTATCTAACCATCTACCATCCCAAAAAGGAGTATTATAACCGTTTCCTACCACAAATTTACAATTAGAAACCAACGGGTCTTTAAAAGAAAAGGTAGAAGAACTAACCTTTACAATATCGCTCCACCAAAAAGAGAAAGAATTCTTTTTAGTTGTATCACCTCCACATGTAACCAACAAACAAAGGTCGCCGTAACGGGCTTTTAGAACTTCCAACCATAAAGCGGCATCCCCTTGAAGAATTCTCCATCTCCATTTGTTTAAAAGAGCAAGATTGAAATTGGAAATGTTTTTGATCGCTAACCCCCCTTTCAAGTACGGTAAAGTCACTACTTTCCAACCAACCCAATCAATGCATCTCTTATCCTCCGTACCTCCCCATAAGAAATTACTTTGAATCTTGTTAACTTCTTTCACAACTTTCGACGGCATCTTGTAAAAAGACATAGTAAAAATTGTAAGAGAACGCAAAATAGATTTCAAGAGAGTGATTCTACCTCCTAGATTGAGATACCGATTCTTCCACCCCGCCAACCGCTTTCTCATTTTATCCAAGAGAGGAGACCAAGTGGATATCTTCCTTGGATTACAACCGATAGGAATGCCCAAAAAAGAGAAACAACTATCTTCAATCTTGCAAGAAAGATAAAAAGCCGCGGCATCTAAAAAATGAGGTGACACATTAATACCAATTAATTTACTTTTATGGAAATTAATGTCGAGACCCGACACTAGCTCAAAAGCTTTCAACACAATCTTTACCGCCTTAACATGCTTCCACGACCCTTCGCCAATCAACAAAGTGTCATCCGCGAATTGAAGAATATCCACACTACACCTTCGTTTTATGACAAAGTTCTCAAACTCACCTATGTCGATGGATTTTCTAACCAACCTTGTTAAAGCCTCCGTAACTAGCACAAATAGAAAAGGCGATAAAGGGTCTCCTTGACGTAACCCCCTCTTCACCTCAAATTCCTTAGTTGGACTACCATTTACCAACACCGACATGTTACTATTAAAAACCAATAAATCCATCCACTTCCTCCATCTCTCCCCAAAACCAAGAGTAACAAGCAAATGACTAAGAAAATCCCATGATACTTTATCATAAGCTTTTTCAAAATCAACTTTAAAAAGAATACAAGGGGTACCTTCCTTTTTAGCATAATCTACAACTTCATTTGCAACGAGAACTCCATCAAGCAAACATCTTCCCGGGACGAAGGCACTTTGACTATGAGAAACTATAGAATTCAAAACTTTCTTCAATCTTCCCGCCAAGATTTTAGCCATCAACTTATACATACAACCCACCAAACAAATCGGTCTATAATCATCCAAGGAAAGAGGGTTAGAAGTCTTCAGAACTAACGCCAAAAAAGAAGATGTAACCGCCTTGGACAATTCTCTCCCCACATAGAAATGATCCTAGAATCTCATAAAATCTTCCTTCAAAAAAGACCAACATCTCTTTATAAAAAGAAATGAAAAACCATCTGGTCCCGGGCTTTTGGAAACGCCGCAACCATCTATAGCCTCCTTTACCTCATCCTCTTGAAAAGATCTCTCTAACCACCCTTTTTCATCTACGCTAATCTTATCAAACAAGATCCCATCAAGACTAGGAGAAACACCGTCCACAACTTTGAATTTGCTAGAAAAATGATGAACCACTTCCTCTTTAATGTCCATAACCGAAGATAAATATCCCGTAGGAGAATTGATCGGCCCAATGTGGTTGCGTCTTCTCTTCTCTCTCACAACTTTATGAAAAAAACCACTATTGGAGTCGCCTTCTTTAAGCCATTTAATTCTCGATTTTTGAGCTAACATATTCTCTTTAATTCTCAAATTAGTCCAAAACCGACTAGTAGCTTCCTTCCTTTCCTTTAATATATCAATATTAAGATCCTCCGCTTCCAACTCTAATCTATCATCGCCTATGTTAATATCCCTGACACCTTCCTCCACATCCAAGTCCATTCTACCAAAAACCTCTTTGTTCCACCATCTTAGTCTATCTTTAAGAAGGCGAAGCTTTTCTTTCAAAACAAAGTCCCCTCTATCTTCCACCCTAAACCCTTTCGATTCCCTCTCCACAAAAGGAAAGAAAGTATCAAAAGAAAACCAATCATTGTTGAAAAAGAATGGTTTTGGACCCCAATTGTTATTATCAATTTCTAACCATATAGGACAATGGTCGGATACATCTCTATTGCCAACAAATTGACCCACCACGCCCCAATCTCTCACAACCTTGTCCACCACAAGAAACCTATCAATCCGACTCATCGATTTCCCATCTCCGCTATACCAAGTGAATTTCTTTCCTTTGCAAGGAATGTCAACCAATCTACTATCTTCAATGAAAGCCGAGAATTCAAGAGAATTGTTATAATTACTCGCCATACTTCTACCTTTCCTCTCTCCTCTTTCCTTTACCGCATTGAAATCACCGCCCATGATCCAATCTCCATCATTGAACTTCTCTTTCAACTCCAACAAAGAGCTCCATAACAATCTTTTCTTCACCAAATCACAAGATGAATAAATGTTAACAAGATAATAAAGATTGTTGTTCTTCATGAATTTAACTCCTAGGAATCCTTCCCCTCTAAAGCTAGATATAACCTCCAAACTCTCCTCCTTCCAAAGAATTAATAAGCCCCCCGATCTTCTTACTGAATTAGAGAATGAAAATCCGATGCCTTTGTTACACCAAAAACTCAAAGCTACAAACTCTTGTAAATTTGAGATCTTGGTTTCTTGAATTAAGAAAATGTCCGTCTTGTTCTTCATGATCAAATAACTAATCCTTTTTATTTTAAGGACGTTCCCCCCCTCTAATGTTTAAGGAGCCTATAAACATAAAGGACCTTTTAATTTCTCCTTCTTACTACAATTTCTCAAACAGCTTGTTTCTCCAAACCTTCTAATTTCTCAATCATAATCTTCTTACCTCCCTCAAAAACCACCCCCAAAGCTTCCATATTCGACCACATCTTGGAGCCCGCTTCACTATCCAAATTCCCCCATAACCTTTTGTTATTTATGTTAATTTCCAACGAATTAGATTGACTATGCAAAGAAAAAGAATCGCTGCCTCCTTCCTTGTTGCACGGCTCAGACAAAGCAATTATACCATCACTGTATGTTTTGAAAGCCACCGCATTCCCAACAGAATTGGGTCCCTTTTTCTTCCCAATCTTTACCCCTTCAAAATTCAAATTCTGCCCTCTAGAAATTGAGATGGAACTTATAGCCTTTTTGTGAAGAGATCCCCCGAAGTCAGCCAAATTACGGTATAAAATCCTGTTCGCACGCCGTTTTTTCTTAAATTTCACCGAGATGATTGCCTTGTCAAAGGAGATACTTCTCTGCTGCAGTTTACAAGCTGTACCATACCTGTTCCCATCTAAACTAAACCCCTTCGAAACGTTTTCCAACACCTTCTCAGACTCCCGGACCTCCGAAAACAACGGATTTTCCTTAACCAAAGAGAGAGCCGAATCTGTAGAGCCAACATCAACAACAACTGACTTCCCCTGCCCCTCCAACACAAACCGCTCCTTCAATACAACATTACAACCGGAAAAAAATTCACTAGATTCCACACCAGCTTCCTGAACCTTGGCCTGCGGAATAACGCTCCCCCCACTTGGTTGTTCTCTATCTTCGAGATCCAAAATTCCTACTTTAGAGCCTGCCGACTCGACAGAAGCAGAGAATTCCTCTATGGTGTCTTCATCGTCTATCATAACTCTTAGCGAGGCAGATTCGGTGTGGTCGAAATCAGAGCTAGAGAGAATAGATTCAGAGTTACCTGAGTCCTGTAGGGGTCTGTCGCTCTCTTCCCGAATCAAAAGTTGATGCATAGAACCGTCAACCTCAACCGAAAATAAATCCTGTACCGATTGTAGCAGAGGGATTTCCACCATCATCCTTGCAACGTCAAAAAAGAGCCATTCACTTGTTCTTTTATCAATACAAATGAACCTCCCCAAATGATTGGCCAGACTAGTAAAGAATTCAGGGCACCAAGCTGTTGCTGGAACACCAAAAATCTTTAACCAAACTATTCTATTGCTGTCACAAGTACCTGCCTCCCATCTTCTCACATCTTCAAAATAGTTCGTCCACCATGTTTCTCTATCGCGAATAAGCTGATCAATAATTCCTTCTTCAGATTCTTCCAACAAGCATAGAGAACTACCCAATGGAGAAATCGTAATGTTGTAATAGCCTTCCATCTCCATCTTAGTTTGAAGGCTATAAACTGAGCCCAAAATCGACACTTTCCCCACATAAGCCTTATGGAAACGCTTTGTAACCTCCTCCGAAGAGTTGAAAACCAACCCACTCTTCTTCTCTGTACTAACCTCCTCTTTGCTCTTGTTGTTGACTACTTCCACAAACGAGCGGTTCCATCTAGCTGAATTATTGTCTCGTCCCACCTGTAACCTCATATCTCTCGCTGCTGTTGCAGAATGAGGCACCGCATTGACCAAGCCAGAATTCCTACCTTGAAACTTCCCTTGATTCCGTTCAAACCTCGGCAAGTTAGCGTGAATTTTCCTACCCAAAATTTGAACATTATCCACCTCTATCGCCAAACGCCTCGCGTCTACAACTTCCTTGAATCTAGCGAAACCGAATCTTTTTCCAGCATTATTTCTTCTGGGAGCAACAGCGACCTCGACAACTTGACCAATGCAACCAAACAAATCAAACAGATCTCTTGCTTTGATGGTATCGGGAAAGTCAGAGACATAAATCGAAGTGAGGCTTCTAAAATCAACCTCTTTTAGATAAAACCTAAATGGGAAGGAGTCCCATACAGGTGCCCAATTCCTGAAATTTCTCCTCCGTACCTCCTCCCAACCCGAACCGTTTTGAATATTGACTCTGTTCATGATTGAAATCCTAACCACCAGCACTAAAGACCACAAAACCAGAGCACCACAACCCTAGATACCAAGAAAAGAAACAAGCCAGATGTAAACCCCAACTCCAGAAGCTGCTCGAAGAGAACCTACAACAAAAGCCCCTAAAAATCCCCTCAACAAAAGCCCCTAAGAACAGGAATTTAAACCGAAGATGAAGCGATTTGGGAACCCTTGCTAACAGTCTCCATCAGAAACAGTTAACGGATGAAGAAGGGGAAGCGAAGAGCGGCGTCGGCGTTCATTGCTAATAGATGTGAGTTTTTAAAGTTAGTTCCTATAAATGTAAAACAATTACCATTAATTTAGTAAGTAATTAGTAAATACCATTAATTTAAATAATTGTAGTAACAAACCATCTAAAATGGCTGCTAAACCTTAGGTTCAAATATTTCCATAAAGTCACATCAAATCTCCACTAATTAATTATTGACACTTATGTGTGTGTATATATATATATATATATATATATATATATATATATATATATATATATATATATATATATATATATATATATATATATATATATATATATATATATATATATATATATATAGGGAAAAAAGGAAATGCACCGACAGTGTAAAGTATTTTTACACTGTCAACCAATGAGAGACATGCATCATAATAAAGCCCATTTTTAATTTTAAAAAATTGTAATTACATGGCAAATTAAAACATTTTGATTGGTTGTATGTGTAAAACTGATTTACACTGACAGTGCACTATTTTTAAACTCTTAAATATATTATTAATTATATAAATAAATAATTTTTATAAGGTCTTTTGTGAAAATATTTTGTAAAAAATATTTGGAACGTGGAGATACCATTATTTAAACGTGGAGAGAGATTCAAGAGATATAAGTATTTAATTTTATTATTTATAAATGATTAGAATAACAAATTATTATAAATGAATAATAACATCTGTTAGTCACTAAATAAAAATGTTCACCGTAAAAGTGGGGAATGGAGTTATGTAGGAGACATGGAGAAAGCTTTATTACATATTATAACTTTTAGGTCAAAATTTAACATTAATTAGGGTTTAAGATTAGGAATGTATGGTTATTTGAATGAGTAAGTAAAAGAAGTAGTTGTTTAGAGTTTATTTTATTTAATATATTTAATAATAATTAGTGTGTTTTATCGGATTCCATCAACTAAAAAATAGGAGACAATGAGGTTAGTTCTTTTAGGATTTATTTTATTTAATAATTAATAATGTATTTAGCCAGTTTCCAATCAACTAAAAAATAAGAAATAATAAATTTAATTTATAACAAAACGTGGTTTTGTTTGTTTAATAAAAACAGCAATTTTAAAACAAATAAAAATTAAATAAATAGAGTGTGGAGAATTAATAGAGTGGGGTGGTTTTGTTTGAATTGATATTGATTTTTTATTTAATTAATGAAGAATTTTTGGGTGGCGGTGGTTAATTGATCAATAAAAACGTGAAAATTTTAGGATGATGATAATTTTTAGGTCAAAATTTAATATTAAACAGATTAGTAACTGATCGTACCTGATCAGAAGAATCGTCGTAGGCTGCTCGGACTGGATCTTCTAGGAAGTAGGAGGGGGGGTGTACCTGCAAGGTACTCCGATGCCAAAGTGAGAAGACGAGCAAAGGAGTGCAAGTACTAGCTAAAGGTTAGAAAGAAGTGAATACCTGACCCTCTAGTCAAAGAGGATATTTATAGCCCCCAGCGCTGGGCCATGATCTCGCTATTGGGTTGGATTCCCAAGCCCAACTAGGAGACTGCCAGGTTTCCTGAGCGGAAATATCGGAGGTGCGTGTATGCCCTCTGTCCTGGTTAACCGCTCCGAAGTTCAAGGGAGACGCGGTCTTTTAGGAGCCACGTGGGATCCGTGCTGTTCGGAGGGTTGGATATGAAGGAGCCCTGCGCGGAGCAGGGTCCTCGGCAACGAAGGTGTTCGTGGGAATGTTAGTGCCGAGCATTGGCTCGCGGGGAGCACACGATCATGCCGGGTGCCACATGCTCCGGGGATACGGGGCAGCCGAGCATGTCTAAGGTGGGCATCCTAGGTGCAGAAGAGGGTCATGGAGGAGTGTGGGCCTCTGAGGTTTACTGGGCCGAAACTATATTGGGCCTAACCTTGGCCCAGTCCAGAACAGGAGCCCCCCAAGTCGGAGCTTTCTGGTCAAGAAGCTGTGACTTTGCTTATGCTCGGACCCATGACCTTGGAAATGCCTGGCGAGATGGCTCCTCGTCAACCAGATGTGCCCGGAGGAACAGCCTGTGGAGGGGGCGAAACGTCGCGCGTGGGTGACACGCGCTGACGTGGCATAGGTAATGATGGCCTAGGGTCTAGAAGGCGGCGCTTGTCAGGAGAGGTGACGCTTCTCCTTCCGAGCCCTTTCCCTATAAAAGGGGGCGAATTCTCTCATTTGGTAGTTTTCCTCTCACTGTTTACTTGCTCGGCTTCAGACAGGCGTTCCTCGGAAGATACTCTTCCAGCTTGTTCATCATACTGTTCGTTACGACAGTCTTCGTCTACCGAAGAGTTCATCCAGTCATCGTCATCATGTCTTCACGTAAGTTCGTTTCCCTCTTCGTTGCTTTATTCTTTTCCTTAGGGTTTGTGTGCTCTATTTTCGCGGTCTTCGTCATCAACGTAGGCTGGGTCCGACGAGCGGTCGTTGCTTCCTCCTCGGGTTATCTAGGTGATGCCCGGGGCTAGCGTGGGTCGGTGGACCAGACGATGTCGGCGTTAGACCGTTGTGTCACGTCATTTTGTGAGTCCTCGGCTGACGGGCGTCTTTCCTTGATGGGGCTTTAGTCGGGGGCTCCGCCGCTCCTGCTCTACCCTTTCGCTTGCATTGCGGTGGAAGGGTGGATTTGATGAACTGTCGAATTCACTTTCTCCCTTCTGCGTGCAGGTGGATCTGATTCGAGCGTCAGCTCGGAGTCCAGCTCGGAATCTGATTCGTGGAGTAGCGAGTCGGACGACTCGACGACCACTAGTTCCGATGTTGAGATCATCGAGGATCGAAACGCGCCCTCTCTGGTCGACAATGACCATGTTGATTCTCCGGGTTCGGACGCCGAGGGAGGGGTTTCCCCAATGCCCTTGTTCAGTTACGAATGTACGGTTGCGCTCGACTGGATAGCTGACGAAGCCTTAACGGTCACTTCCCGATACACCGAGTCTTTAGACGGGGCCTTCAAAGAAGTTGAGGTTTTGGGAGAGGGTGAAGCGCCGAATTACCAAGTGATTTGCCCATCTCAGGACGAGCGCATATGCTCTCGGTTCAACGGGGATGGCTTTGCCATGTACGAATATGTGTTCAAGGAGCTCGGCTTCCGATTGCCCTTCTCCGATTTTCAGAAATCGATGATGGCGTTTCTAGGTTTGACGCCGTCCCAATTGCATCCGAATGCTTTTGCTTTTATGCGAGCATTCGAGATTGTCTGTAACTATTTGGGTATTGGCGCCACGACCGCATTGTTTGGCCGGTGTTTTCGTGTCCAAAGGCAGGCGGCAGACGGGCGATATAGCTGGGTCTCGTTCAGAAATGTCGAGCGGAAACTCTTCGGGATGTACACTGATTCTGTGAAAGGCTTCAAGGACCGGTACTTTTTCGTCCGTCCGCTCAGCCCAACGGCTTATTCTGAGGTGTCGGATCTCGTGGTCGTTCGTGATGCCGACGGGGAGATAGTGAGGGGCGAGGACGGAGAGGTAGCAAGGGAATTCTGTACGAGATTCCCGTTTTTCTGGTGGAAAGGTCACTTCTCATCTCCCCCGAAACATTACGTTTGGGAAGATGGGGATCTGGACGAACAGGACACAGAGTCATACTCGATCCTCTGTAAATACGTAGACAGCTTTACTATGTCTCAGTGGGTGACGAAGAATGGGAATCCCGTGTTGGACGAGAATGGTGTGCCGGTTGTGGAGCAGCGGCCTATTAACACTAAGGCTTTGTTATCTTGCCGGACTCCCGAGGAGACTCGGGCGTTGTTAGGTCGTGTCCATTCGCCCTGCTTTTCCTTTTCTGTCTAGTGTTTTTGCTAACTCATTTGTTTTCTTTTTTCTTTGCAGATGCCATGCCGGAGAAGGAGGACACGGTCCTGAAGATGGCTCTGGACGCGAAGAGGGTTCAGAAGAAGAAGAGTCGGGGAACCGGTGCTGCAGAGAATTCGGCCTCGGCAGGCTCTCCTCGGGTGAACTTAGACGAGAGGTCTCCCAAGAGGTCTCGTCCTACCGAGGGGGGACGCCATGAGCCGTCGAACCTAGGTCCCGAGCGTGCCTTTGTATTGCCTCCTTGCTACAAGGATGGAGGTTATTTTGAGAAGTTCCCCCTGGTTACCTCTCCGGATGAAGCTCGTCGGATCGGTGAGATGGACCCCCCGTCCCTTCAGAAACAGCTGGCGTGCGACAGCGCCGCCGTGATGAGGGTCTTGGGGATGGCCCAAATGTTAGCCAATGGTGGCTCGGGCTCGACCGAGGCCCTGAAGAAGGCGGAGGCGGCTAAGAAGGCTGCCGAGGACAAGATGAAGACCATGGAGGACGATCGCAAGGAGTTGAAGAAGAAGATCGATGCGGTTCTGAAGCAGAAGGACGGGGAGATTGCGGAGAAGAAAAAGCTTGCCGACCTTCAGCTTGAGTGGGCTCCCTCGGCTGACGAGTCGCCGGACGTGGCTGCTCTGCAGTCTAGGGATGAGTTCATGGAGAAGATAGATAGCCTGAAAATAAGCCTCGCCGACATGGCCGAAGCCGGGTTCGACCGTGCAGTTCGTCAGCTGAAATTTCTGAACCCTGGCCTGAAGGAGGATAATATTGGGCTTTCTTCGAAGATTGTGGACGGCGTGTTAGTGCCCGAGTCTCCTGGGAGTGAAGAGTAGATAGTGTGGTCCTGGGCCTGCGTGCCTATCTTCTTCGGCCTGCGTGCCATTTTATGTTTTGTTGGGTTATGCCCGGATTACTTTTGGGGGCCTGCGTGCCCGGCATTTTGATTGTAACCTTTGGACATCGCCGACCAATTTGGTCGGCCGTTTTAATGTTTTATAATCTTGCTTTCTTATATCTGTTTATTTACACCTTCAAAGTGTTATCGTTGTATGCTCGCATCTTGATAACTTATCTGTTGTGCTCGTAAGTCGAGGTATTTCCTTCATACTTAGGATATTTTTCGTTTTTAACCGGTTACGCTCGGGTATGCCGGGGACGTACTCCGTTTTTTGGTAACTGCTGACTTATGCTCGGATACGCCGAAGAGTTACCTCTATACTTGTGATATTATTGGTTTTTATGGACTATGCTCGGCCTAGATTGATTGCCCGGGCGTGTTGAGTACGGTCCGGGTGCGCAGAGCAGGTGTGCGCCGATAGCGAGCACGAGGCCGTGATTGGGGCCAAGTTCTCGCGGCGTGAACGATCCCATCGCGAGCTGGGGTTCTGCCGTGCAGGTACTTCCACGGAGGGTCTAGGTGTAGAGTCTTCCGTGTGGTCGGTCCTCCCGTTTTGTGGGGAAATTCGACCGTTGGTGTCGTGGAGTCCTCGCGTTCGTACCGATGACGCGGGTCCCTGCCCGGCTAGCACCAGTGTTGGATACAGGTGCCCGGGGGCGTTAGGTTGGGTCTAACTGTAATAACGTCTGAGTTTTTCAGCGTTCCAAGGCCGAGCAAGTTTTACTCCGAGGAGATCCTCGAGGTAATAGGCGCCGTTCTCGGTTTTATCGTAAACTCGGTACGGGCCTTCCCAGTTCGGGGCTAGTTTACCCTCGCGCGAATCCTTCATATTTCTGCGGAGCACTAGGGCGCCGACTTCGAATTCGCGCTTGATAACTTTAGTGTTGTAGCGGAGAGCTATCTGTTGTTTTAATTTTGCTTCTCGGAGGGAAGATCCTGTGCGGATCTCCTCGACCATGTCGAGCTCTTCCCTCATAGCCTCGTCGTTGAGCTCCTCTTCGAGGGGTGACTCGGTGCGCCGAGACGGTTCTCGGATTTCCACGGTGATCACGGCTTCGGTGCCGTAGGTTAGCCTAAACGGAGTTTCGCCCGTGCTCGAGTGGGGGGTTGTCCTATATGCCCAAAGTACACTATGTAGTTCTTCGACCCAAGCTTTTTTGGCTTCGCCGAGTCTCCTCTTTAGTCCTCGGAGGATGACTCGGTTGGCTGCCTCGGCTTGTCCGTTCGTCTGGGGATGCTCGACTGAGGTGAAGTGTTGCTTCGTGCCGAGCTTGGCCACAAACTCTTGGAACTTTCTGTCAGTGAACTGGGTGCCATTGTCGGTGACTATGGCCTGAGGCACCCCGAACCGGGCGAGTATGTTTCGCTTGTAGAAACGGAGCACGTTTTGAGACGTGATCTTGGCGAGCGCCTCGGCTTCTATCCATTTCGTGAAGTAATCGACGGCGACCACAAGATATTTATTTTGGTACGAGCCGACCGGGAATGGTCCGAGGAGGTCCATTCCCCAGGTGGAGAAAGGCCAAGGTGATGATAGAGATTTAAGTTCGTTAGGGGGAGCCAAGTGCATGTCGGCATGACGCTTGCATTTGTCGCATTTACGGACATGTTCTTTGGCGTCTTGTTGCATGGTCGGCCAATAGTAGCCGGCTCTGAGGGCTTTCCTCGCTAGTGATCGGCCGCCGAGATGCTGGCCATTGATCCCCTCGTGGAGCTCTTGGAGTATCTCAGATGCTTGCGATGTGTCGACACACATAAGGAGAGGGATGGAGAAGCCTCGTCGGTATAGTTTGTTCTCGATGACCGTGTACGAGCAGGCTCGTCTCTTGATAGTTGAAGCTTCCTTCGCGTTGGCAGGTAGTTCGTCCTTGGTGAGGAAGTTATATACCGGGGTCATCCAGCAATGGTCGTCCCCGATAGCAAACACTTGCAGAGCTTGCGCATTTTTGCTTATGCTCGGTCTGGGTAAGATTTCTTGGATTACCGACTTGTTTCCGCCTTTCTTTCTCGTACTCGCAAGTTTGGATAATATGTCAGCACGCGAGTTATGCTCCCGGGGAATGTGCTCGACGTATGCCTTTGAGAATTTTTTCATTTTCTCTCTGACGAGAGTGAGATACTCGGCCAGTGTGTCGTTTTTTGCTTGGTAATCGCCGCTGACTTGGGAAGCAACGAGCTGGGAGTTGGTGTAAATCATGACCTCTCGAGCTCCTACATCCTCGGCAAGACGTAGGCCCGCTAGGAGAGCTTCGTACTCAGCCTGGTTGTTCGACGTGGTAAAAGATAAGACCAAGGATACTTCGATGATAAGCCCCTCGTCATTCTCTAGGATAATGCCGGCTCCACTTCCCGAGTTGCTCGAAGCGCCGTCTGTTGCACCCCAAAATTTGCCCATATATTTATTCCTAACTGGTTTTTACTCCACATTCATATGCATCTTTCATTTAGGCCATCTAACATTCATACATTCATTTTTTTGCATTGGATCTTTTTGCATTGGATCAAGGATCTTGGAAGCTAGGGTTTTTGTATGGTCGTTCATGGTGGACTCCTTTCTCCTGAAGCTGCAAAATTTTCCTCTATAAAGATTCACCAAGGGCAAGAGATAATGAAGAGTTTCTTATATATGGTTTTTGCAAATGCTAATTCAACCAAGATTCATTGGATTTCATGTCACAGTGTTCTTATGTGCTTCAGTTACTATCTCCTGCAAGAATTCCTTAAAGTTTCATTGTTATGCCTGATTGAAGTTCAAATGTGAGTCACGACCTGAAGGAGTAAAGTGGCAATTGAGGCTATTTGCTTTTTGTTCCTTAAAGAAAATAATTTGGTTCATCGATTGAGTTAGGATTTCGTTGAATTAAAGTTCATTCAAGTGAGGTTGTGGTTTCGGTACAATGCGAGTATTGGATAGAGTTCTTTAAGATATGTTGGGACGGAAGATTAATTCACTTTTGTTTTGTTGAGAATACAATCTACAAGAGGAATTCTGAATAAAGTCCAAGAGTAGTGCGGAATACAAGCTTCATTACAAGTTTTTGAAAGTTGTATTACAAAGCTTACCCAAAGCCTATTCAAATTCATTACAAAAGCTATAAAACCATTGTTCTTTATCAAAAGGCCCATTCATTACCAAATTCATATTACAAATCCAGTCCAAGAATTACAAAAAAGAAACAAACAATTAAACTTGTTCTAAGCCTTGTGTTCATCTTCAACTTTCTACATGCTTCCAACAACTTTCTCTCAAACGCCAAGCTTCATAATTGAACTAAATCCGGCCACGGAGAAAACAATGTCTTGCCAAAATTCTGCATCAACACAGTTTGCAATATGCTCCTGCAGCCACTGTATTCATTTAGTAAAAAATCTGTTAAAGAAAAAGAAACAGAAATGGAAGATTTATCCATCTGCATTTTCCAGCAATAACCATATAACAAAACTCAGCCCTGCATCAAACTCAGAAAAAGAAAGCTCAACCTGCACAATACATACAAAACCAGTTCACATAGAAGATCCAGCAGTATTGAGTGTAACAAAAGTCAGCAGAAAACTCCAAATAGAATTCCAACAAAAAACAGAATGATAACCTCTTCTAACCACTTTCTAAAAAGTCCTTAACAGTTTTTTCCAATTAACTTCAACCAAACTAACTTAACAGAGTTCATAACCACATCTCAATCACAACTAACAGCTTACATAACTGACCAAAACTACCCCATCCAATCAGTTCATAAACCTAACAGAATCCTAACAACCCCTAACTAACTGTAACCGCCCATAACTAATTTCCAAAAAACAGTTACAAGGCTAACCAATCAGAACAAGAATTTCAGAAACAGAATTAGAAGAAAAACTCACCAATTTATATGCAGCTTCAACCATTCTCTTGAGCTCTCTCTCTCTCTCTCTCTCTCTCTCTCTCTCTCTGTCTTCTGATCCCTTGAGGCTCCACCATTTTCTTCCACTCTTCTGGACCCTTCTTTTCACCAATCCCACGATTCTTCATTCTGATCACTTCTTCACAACTTCAATCTTCACCTCCATTCAATCTCTCCCTTCGATCTCCCATTCTCTTCTTCTTCACCAACACACACCATTTTCACACTCCATTCATCATAACCTTCACTTCACACCACTTTCACCTTGAACCTGTGTCAAGAACGCCACCACTCATCAATGATTTTCAGAGAGAAACGAATCGGAGCAAGGAAAACTTCAGAGAAAAAAGAATGATAACAGAAGAAAGGAGAGTGGTAACAAAACCTGAAGAAGAACGTAACAAACTTCTCGATTCAATGCTCTTCCTTCCCCTCGGAACTGAACTTCATACTACTCCACGACCAATCTTCACACTCTGAATCTCTAGGGATAAACTCAAAGAATCATCTTCAATTCAATTCTCTTCGACTCCACGTGTCAGTATCGTTCATCATCATCCTCATCAATCCAAGAACATACAGGAAATCTCGCGTCGTCAAGTCTTCAACATCATCAATTATCTTCACTGCATCGTCTACAATCTGCAAACAACAACACTACAACGCATTCAACAGAGATGAGAGACGTGAACGAGCTCGACTCGGTCGAGATGAGATCGAAATGGCGAACACCGCCGCAAGCGAGAGAGATTATGAGCGAAGACGGGAGGGAGTGTGAGCGAGAGGTCTCGATTGCGCACGACGGCGGAGAGAGGAGCAGTCCGATAGCTTCGTCGGAGAAGAAGGTTGCGAGGCTCGCCGGAGAAGAAGCATCTTCTGGCGCCGTTGGTTCGTGAAAAGGGGAAAGAGGACGTTCAAAAAGGTGAATAGTCACAGGTTTAACCTAATTCCTTTTTTAATTGCTTCTTTGCATTAGTGTGATTAATCGGGTTTGATGAGTGTTAATTAAGATTAAATGTGCATAGTTAGATCTTTGATTGTAATAAGCCTGGATTAATTACTGCTATTTGAAATTAGTTGTTTTTTTAGATTAATACAAAATATTGCTACAGAAATTGAATCAAAAATGGAAAACCTAGATATAATTGGATCATCTAGTTCCTTGGGCCGAATTGCTAGGTTCACCCCCTTTAGCCCATTGCTCCTGTTTGAAAATCTGAATACCATGAAAATCCCTTGGGCCGAATTTCTGATTGCACCTCCCTCTGAGGCCCAGGCGCCATTTTTGGCATTTCCCAAAAAAACTACAAAAAAACTCTGTTTGGGCTTGTCACCCTGGGCCCTGCGCCTGGATATACTTACACCCCTGATCTCACATATTAACACCCCCTGAGCCCATTAATTCATGCTAGAACTTAGTCTTTTTTTTCACATAGATCTTCCCTATTTTTTTTAGGTAATTGTTGACACATAAAACCATAAAATTTGCTAGTTCTAATTAGGTTTTAGGGAAATTTTAGTCTTTAGAATTTTCCCATAAAAAGAAAACAATAAAAATATTAGTTTTAGGATTAATAGATTTTTAGTATGTTTTAGGCTTGAATTAGAATTCCCTTAACCCAAAAACTCACAAAAATAGTAGTTATTTTAGTTTAATTTTGACATAATTGATAGAACTTCCTTCATAAAAATCATATAAAAAATAGTAGTATTTTTTTTAGGTTAACTTTGTACTAATGCTTGAATTGTTTTTGTACCATTTTCATGCTATTGTTTGTATAATTGTTGTGTGATTTTGTTACTTGTTTTGGCCATATTTTTGGCCTACTTTGTTAATACCATTAGTATGCTCCTTTTAGAATCTATCTCATTACCATGTTAACTTTAGAATTAGACTTAGAATGACACTTAGGTTAGAGAAATAGGTTAGTCTCCCTTTTTCATGCTTCTTTTTCTTTTCAACTTTAAAACATTAATAAATAAAGAGGCGAATCACATTAAGAAAGTGATAGAGAAATGAGTGGGATTCATTCCCTAATCTGTTTCTCAATCACTTAGTGGCATAGAAATGAGTGGGATTCATTCCCTAATCTGTTTCTCGGTCACTACTTAATGGGAGAGAAATGAGTGGGATTCATTCCCTAATCTGTTTCTCAAACATTAGTTAATGGGATAGAAATGAGTGGGATTCATTCCCTAATCTGTTTCTTGAACATTATATAATGGGATAGAAGTGAGTGGGATTCATTCCCTAATCTGCTTCTCGATCATTATACATTTTATGTGATTCTAATCGCAAAGTAAATTCCCTTAAAAAATACCCAACCAAAAACATTTAAAACACTTAATAAAGGCTCGAATTAAAACAAAGTGACGAAGTGGTGCGAAACCTTGTATTGGGTTTTGTTCATCATGTAGTTACATAAAAAACACAAACCCAAGTTCATTCTTTTGCCTTGTTAGGCGCTTAAGAACAAGTTAAGTCCCTTCCAAAAATAGGCGTATAAGTCTCCAAAGGTCGAGCATCGTGGATTGTGACCTTAACCGCTGTTCAACTAAAAAACACAAAACAAATGGAAACTCTTGAGCCGAACTACGGTCGCTCTGATTCCTTTAAAGGGATACGTAGGCATTGGGTCGCGGGGCCTAAGCGAGCACACTTGTAAATAATTCCTTCTTTTCCCCGTATTTCTTTTGCATGCATTCGCATTTAGGTTTTAGACATTAGACACCCTTTAGATAGAAACAAACATAGGTGGATACCATCGAGTACGATGGGCGTGAGGGGTGCTAACACCTTCCCCTCGCGTAACCGACTCCCGTGCCCTGTTCTCTGGTCAAAAGACCTTGTTCTTGTTCTGAGTTAGGTTTCCTGGTATTCCTTTCCCTCGATGGGATAAATATATTAGTGGCGACTCTGATTCCATTTTTCGCAGTAGCGACAGCTGGCGACTCTGCTGGGGATGTTGATAGACCTGTTGCTGGTCCATCCTTAGCGAGTCGATCCTAGCCTGCGTTTGTTTGTTTATTTACTGGGTGTTTATTTGTTTTTATGTCTATACCTTGTATATATGTTTACATGTTTACTTTTCTGCTTGCATATCATGTTTATTTCTGTTTGCACATCATGCATATGGATTATATTCTGTGTTCCTTGGGGTCTTCTGTTCTGTTTTGCAGGTTGGGTGGGTTGTTCTATGAGGTAAAAGGCCCAATACCCAGGCCAGAGTTAACACATAGGATACCTAGGATAGAGTGGATAGTCATGACGCCAACAGAATGTCAGGTTCTGTTGATTGCGATCATGAGACCCACGACCAGCTGAGACTCGAATGGGATACCGTTGTTGGCATGTATTTGCAACAATGATGGTGTTTCAGGAGAGTTGCTAACGCTGGAGACCTTTTGACCTACCTTGACCTAGATTCACCTGTGAGTGGGGTGGGATATACATGACAGGTACCGTTGGTGACTAGTCTGTTCTGATGGTGACTATTGGTTCTCCTGGTATTCAAAAGGGTGTCGGACCTTTGATCTCATGGCATCCGACCTATATCAGTTATTCAGAGGATTGTATAGTGGTTACTCGGATTATATGGACCTTGATCCCATGCTTTTGCATTGCATAACATCATTACTTTATACACTTCATTTATGGGGGATTCTAAAGTCTATTTCCAAAAAAAAAGGGAAATGAAAAAAAAAAGTAGAAAAACAGAAAAGATGGAAAAGAGAAAAAGAGAAGATATTATATGCAAAAAAAAAAAAAAGAAAAGAATAAAAGAGAAACAAAAGTTGATGAAAAGACTTTAGGATCCCTTAGAAATGGAACATGCATTCACATTATCATGCATTTCATAGTTCTCTCAGAAGCTTATGAGGGCCCTTTCCATTCAAATTCTGACTTCAACAACAAAATTGACTTCTCACCGCTATGTGCTTGAAAGTTAATAATGGAATAACTCCGTGAGGTTTTTGACTGAAATGAGAACAAAAATGGGGATTAAGATGAATCGGTGTATAGAGATCATTCAAGCGTTTTCTCTTAAACAAGAAGAATTGAGATAAGCTCCTCAGAGGCCAAATGCAAATGTTAATCTCGCCCCAAGAGAAGGTCTTATGAATCAGAATGTCTGAAATAATGTTGAGATTCCTATTCATGTCAGGGAGAATTCACACATTGGGTCTCCAAGTCACCGATCATTGAAATAACAAAGGATTCCACCTCTTGGTGAAAAGGTTGAAAGCCATAAAAGATCGTGACTCCGTTGATTTAGACATTGTCGATTTGTGCTTGATGTTAAGAGCTGCAAAGGTTATTTATTCTCTCTCTGTATAGTTTGGACATGCAAGCCAAAGTGGTAATCACCCCTTGTACATATGTGGAAGTTGCTTGGGGCTCCCGACTGAGGGATAAGCAAGACGTATTCTGGTCTTGAGTACTGCACCATTCGCATTGCTCGAATCCCTAAAGCATTACAAGTTATTGTGCAACTTCGTCAGAATCTTTTGCCATGTGGTAATCAAGAGTGTTCTGCAGAGGCATTTCTCATTCTCAAGCTGTTGCTTCATATCATGTGCCATCTCTTCCTGAAATTTTCTTCTCAATGGCCTTTGCTCGTCAATGGAGAGAGAAAGAATATGAGAAATGAACCGATGTAATTTCAGTTCCCTGTGCTCAGTTATATCTCTGATTGTTGGTATTTCAGTTGGTGTTTTGGGGTCTTCCTTACCACATGTAACTCTCCTGAGTGTGATGATCATACTAGCTTCTTCCATTTATGATGGTGATTACTGTTCTAGCATCTATATTTGGGGCTCCCGACCGAGGGATAAGCAAGACATTGTCTATCTTGAGTATTGCATCATTTGCATTGCTCGAATCCCTAAAAGTAAGGCAAAAATGCACCACTCTTGTACGCCTTTGTTGGAATGTTCTTCTGAGAATTAACCTAAAGTGTGTAGAAGGAACATATGATAATACTAAGTGGCTACCATGCGGGGGCACCTAGCTATTCAACTGAAGGTGGTAGGACATTCAAAGGCAAAATTCAAGTCCTCGTTGATTTCAGAACAACCACATCCACTCCAAGAGGTCTTATGCACAAGTTGAAGTCTCAATGGGGTATCAAAACTGAAAAAAAGTATTCAAGAGCAATAAGTCCAGACGGAGTCAAGTCTCCTCAACAAGGGCATTCATGTAGTTCTTTATTGCATTCTCATTTGTAACGTTTCATTGTTTGTTTAAGCATTTCTAGCATGTAAAAATTTGTTAATTTCTGAATGAAAATCATAATGCATTGTTTATGTTTGTCTTGAAGTAATTCATTCGTTTTCACTCATAAAAATGTTTTTGGCATTACGATACCAACCTTTACTAATCTCTTGCTTAGGCAATGAGCGGAGGGAGAATGATGATGAAAAAAATGCAAAATACCTAATTGTGTGTTTTTGAATAAAACCCTGCTGATGATGTACAGGCATTGTTTCAAATCCCCAAACACCGGAGATATAAGGGAGATAGACCCTCGTCAACCCCTTCGAGCCTTGAAGTAGGAGTTTCTTTTCTGATCAGAAAAAACCCTTAATTTTAACCCTGGGGCAGGGTAGTGTTCATTTAACTTGATCAAGTGTCCAAAACTCATAAAGGATATGTATCCAAGGATACAACGATGGGTATCCTTCAAAAGGTTGAGGAAAGTCAAAACCGTAATGGTTATCCTTCACCTACCAAGAGGTCAAAAGATGACGATACCACAATGGTAACCCTTCATCAATCATGGAATGAGGCAGTCGCAATCACTTCCAACGAATCAAAGACAATGCGAGGTCACACGACTTGCTAAAAATAAAAGAAGAGAAAAATGAAAAAAAAATGAAAAAAAGAAAGAAAAAAGGAAGAAAGAAAAATAGCAATAAAAAAGAAAAAATAATGGTGAAAATAAAGCAAGAGCAAGGTCGTGTGACAATGAATCAAAAGATAAAAGGTGAGTGACTGCCATGTCCGAAAAACCTCATTGATTCCTCAACCATTTCAAAAATTCCTTGTGAGGGATGAGCACTCATGTTGAGTTAATTGAACTTAGGAGTGGAGAACATCACGAAGGGGGTGGGCACCAAATAATTTTGAGCCTAAAAATCCTTTGTTTCTGAAAACCGTGAACCCGACCAAGTTACAACCCTTAAAAGTCCTAATTGAAGTAGGGTTTATTTCGAAAAATACACTCCCATGAAATAGCATTTAACTGACTCTCAATGAAGCGTAACACATATATGTTGGTATTGTATGCCCGCTTTGCATTTCATTCACAAGAGGTGGCCACCTCATTGCATAAAAAGTTTTAAACTTCAAGACTAGCATAGGTTTTGTATTAGAATTGTCATTCTTAGAATTAACACTCTTTTGCATACAAAACATTTGCTTAAACATCAAGGAAGTTTCCATGATGAGAATCCATGAAGAGCTTGACCATGTCAAAATAAAAGAGACTCGAGAACTCCGTAAAATAAAAAAGCAATCATTTCAGAGACTGGTTTCAAAGCAAGTTGTATGAAGGCTCCATTGAGCAAGTGCATTTTGTGGACCTCGTTGACTAATATATCAAGGGGCATGTTGCCTAAAAGACTCCAATGAGCATAATCAGTCGATATCTTCTTTGATTGATTACCCTGAGGGGAGAAGTCTGAATACTCTGTTGAGTAGATGCGGTTTTTTAAGTATCCTTGAGGGTAAGAGTTTGAAGACTCCATTGAATATGATAAAGTTGCTTCCATAGTTTGGTTGACTTCAAGGGAAGCAAACTTGAGGATTCTGATAAGATGTACATAATCAGGGGCAGTCACGACGAGGAATCTCTCTCGTGAGTTCAGCCTATATGGGGCAAACAAATCAAGGTTTGACATCTCAAACTCAATCAATCTGGGTTAATCAAGTCGGTGAATCTCTCTCTTGATTTCAATCAATCTGAAGTAGTGACGTCGAGGAATCTCTCAAACTCACTCAATCTGGGGCAGTTACGTCGAGATTCGGAAAAAAATCTCTTCAAGGATCTGTGGATCAAGAGAAAGAATATTTCAGACGCTTGAATATGCTGGGGCACAATCTTTTGGGAACCATCATTCACTTATAAAATGCAGTTGACCATCATGAAGTTGATAGGTATCATAATGCTTTTCCCCAACAAGTCACTCCCTGAGCATAGGAGTTTATTTCTCCTGAGAGTTGATTCCATTCCTCAAGCATAGGAGTTTATTTCTCCTGGAAAAGTCACTCCCCGAGCATAGGAGTTTATTTCTCCTGAGAATTCATTCTCTCCCCAAGTATAGGAGTTTATTTCTCCTGAGAATTCATTCTCTCCCCAAGTATAGGAGTTTATTTCTCCTCGGAGTTGTTCCACTCATCCCATAAAGAGTTCCTTATCAAGATTTCTTATCCACAACAAGGTGAGTTGAGGGAATCTCCTCAAGCTGAAAATTCTCCCAGCAATGGCACATGGTGAGAAGTCAGAAATTATTCTTCAAGTCAATGAAGAAGCATATCTTGCAAGTTAAAGTCCAATGTCTATTGGCACCCCACAGAGTTCTTAACACTAAGGGGATCCTCCCTGGTGTTTACCTCTCCCGAGGTCAGAGACGAAGCTCGATCGACAAGTCAATGGAATATTCTCTAAAGGGCCCTCATTATCTCTACATATAGTAATCATTGCATTCACATTGCATCTACAAAAATGCGTAGCATTTCCATGTATATGGAGCATTACGCCATGGAAAAATTCAAACATGCATCAATGCATAAGCCAAGTTTGTATGTGCTCTAAAGGCACAAGATAATATATTCCCAGAAGAAGTCTTGTCCTCCTCCTCCAAGGTGGATTGGATACAAAGTTAGTCCTCATTAAGATCATGTTTCATTGGTCAGTTTTCCACTTGCCGTGTTCAATAAAGTCTAACTAAGGTTAGCACCCCCTTTTTTCTAAAGTCTAACTAAGGTTAGCACCTCCTTTTTCTAAAGTCTAAACTAAGGTTAGCACCTCCTTTTTTCTAAAGTCTAACTAAGGTTAGCACCTCCTTTTTCTAAAGTCTAACTAAGGTTAGCACCTCCTTTTTCTAAAGTCTAACTAAGGTTAGCACCTCCTTTTTCTAAAGTCTAACTAAGGTTAGCACCTCCTTTTTTCAAAGTCTAACTAAGGTTAGTACCTCCTTTTTTCAAAGTCTAACTAAGGTTAGTACCTTCTTTTTCTAAAGTCTAGCTACGGTTAGCACCCTCTTTTCAAAGTCTAACTAAGGTTAGCAATTTGGTTGAGTCGTCTAAGGATGGTTCTTCCTTGTGGAGTCACGCTACGGTTGTGTCTTCTTTTCAAAGTCTAGCTAAGGTTAGCAATTTGGTTGAGTCGTCTAAGGATGGTTCTTCCTTGTGGAGTCACGCTACGGTTGTGTCTTCTTTTCAAAGTCTAACTAAGGTTAGCAATTTGGTTGAGTCGTCTAAGGATGGTTCTTCCTTGTGGAGTCACGCTACGGTTGTGTCTTCTTTTCAAAGTCTAACTAAGGTTAGCAATTTGGTTGAGTCGTCTAAGGATGGTTCTTCCTTGTGGAGCCACGCTACGGTTGTGTCTTCTTTTCAAAGTCTAACTAAGGTTAGCAATTTGGTTGAGTCGTCTAAGGATGGTTCTTCCTTGTGGAGTCACGCTACGGTTGTGTCTTCTTTTCAAAGTCTAACTAAGGTTAGCAATTTGGTTGAGTCGTCTAAGGATGGTTCTTCCTGGTGGAGTCACGCTACGGTTGTGTCTTCTTTTCAAAGTCTAACTAAGGTTAGCAATTTGGTTGAGTCGTCTACGGATGGTTTCTTCCTTGGGGAGTCACGCTACGGTTGTGTCTTCATTTTCAAAGTCTAACTAAGGTTAGCAATTTGGTAGAGTCGTCTAAGGATGGTTCTTCCTTGTGGAGTCACGCTACGGTTGTGTCTTCTCTTTTCCAAGTCTAACTAAGGTTAGCATTCTTTTCAAGTCTAACTAAGTTTAGCAATTTGGTAGAGTCGTCTAAGGATGGTTCTTCCTTGCGGAGTCACGCTACGGTGGTGTCTCCCCTTTTTCAAGTCTAACTAAGGTTAGCAATCTTTTCAAAGTCTAACTAAGGTTAGCAGTTTGGTAAAGTCGTCTACGGACGGTTTCTTTCTCTAAAAGTCACTCTGCAGTTATGTTTCTTTCAAGTCTAACTAAGGTTAGCAATTTGTCTGGTTCGCCTTTGATACTATTCAACACCTTTGCTTTACCACAGAATGCAAATTTTGATGGTACTTTTGGGTATTCAATCCACTTTCACCTCTCATGTCCAGAACTTATGTCGTTCGTACATTCAGGTTCAAGAAGATTGAATAGGGGCAGCTGTTGCACCCCAAAATTTGCCCATATATTTATTCCTAACTGGTTTTTACTCCACATTCATATGCATCTTTCATTTAGGCCATCTAACATTCATACATTCATTTTTTTGCATTGGATCTTTTTGCATTGGATCAAGGATCTTGGAAGCTAGGGTTTTTGTATGGTCGTTCATGGTGGACTCCTTTCTCCTGAAGCTGCAAAATTTTCCTCTATAAAGATTCACCAAGGGCAAGAGATAATGAAGAGTTTCTTATATATGGTTTTTGCAAATGCTAATTCAACCAAGATTCATTGGATTTCATGTCACAGTGTTCTTATGTGCTTCAGTTACTATCTCCTGCAAGAATTCCTTAAAGTTTCATTGTTATGCCTGATTGAAGTTCAAATGTGAGTCACGACCTGAAGGAGTAAAGTGGCAATTGAGGCTATTTGCTTTTTGTTCCTTAAAGCAAATAATTTGGTTCATCGATTGAGTTAGGATTTCGTTGAATTAAAGTTCATTCAAGTGAGGTTGTGGTTTCGGTACAATGCGAGTATTGGATAGAGTTCTTTAAGATATGTTGGGACGGAAGATTAATTCACTTTTGTTTTGTTGAGAATACAATCTACAAGAGGAATTCTGAATAAAGTCCAAGAGTAGTGCGGAATACAAGCTTCATTACAAGTTTTTGAAAGTTGTATTACAAAGCTTACCCAAAGCCTATTCAAATTCATTACAAAAGCTATAAAACCATTGTTCTTTATCAAAAGGCCCATTCATTACCAAATTCATATTACAAATCCAGTCCAAGAATTACAAAAAAGAAACAAACAATTAAACTTGTTCTAAGCCTTGTGTTCATCTTCAACTTTCTACATGCTTCCAACAACTTTCTCTCAAACGCCAAGCTTCATAATTGAACTAAATCCGGCCACGGAGAAAACAATGTCTTGCCAAAATTCTGCATCAACACAGTTTGCAATATGCTCCTGCAGCCACTGTATTCATTTAGTAAAAAATCTGTTAAAGAAAAAGAAACAGAAATGGAAGATTTATCCATCTGCATTTTCCAGCAATAACCATATAACAAAACTCAGCCCTGCATCAAACTCAGAAAAAGAAAGCTCAACCTGCACAATACATACAAAACCAGTTCACATAGAAGATCCAGCAGTATTGAGTGTAACAAAAGTCAGCAGAAAACTCCAAATAGAATTCCAACAAAAAACAGAATGATAACCTCTTCTAACCACTTTCTAAAAAGTCCTTAACAGTTTTTTCCAATTAACTTCAACCAAACTAACTTAACAGAGTTCATAACCACATCTCAATCACAACTAACAGCTTACATAACTGACCAAAACTACCCCATCCAATCAGTTCATAAACCTAACAGAATCCTAACAACCCCTAACTAACTGTAACCGCCCATAACTAATTTCCAAAAAACAGTTACAAGGCTAACCAATCAGAACAAGAATTTCAGAAACAGAATTAGAAGAAAAACTCACCAATTTATATGCAGCTTCAACCATTCTCTTGAGCTCTCTCTCTCTCTCTCTCTCTCTCTGTCTTCTGATCCCTTGAGGCTCCACCATTTTCTTCCACTCTTCTGGACCCTTCTTTTCACCAATCCCACGATTCTTCATTCTGATCACTTCTTCACAACTTCAATCTTCACCTCCATTCAATCTCTCCCTTCGATCTCCCATTCTCTTCTTCTTCACCAACACACACCATTTTCACACTCCATTCATCATAACCTTCACTTCACACCACTTTCACCTTGAACCTGTGTCAAGAACGCCACCACTCATCAATGATTTTTAGAGAGAAACGAATCGGAGCAAGGAAAACTTCAGAGAAAAAAGAATGATAACAGAAGAAAGGAGAGTGGTAACAAAACCTGAAGAAGAACGTAACAAACTTCTCGATTCAATGCTCTTCCTTCCCCTCGGAACTGAACTTCATACTACTCCACGACCAATCTTCACACTCTGAATCTCTAGGGATAAACTCAAAGAATCATCTTCAATTCAATTCTCTTCGACTCCACGTGTCAGTATCGTTCATCATCATCCTCATCAATCCAAGAACATACAGGAAATCTCGCGTCGTCAAGTCTTCAACATCATCAATTATCTTCACTGCATCGTCTACAATCTGCAAACAACAACACTACAACGCATTCAACAGAGATGAGAGACGTGAACGAGCTCGACTCGGTCGAGATGAGATCGAAATGGCGAACACCGCCGCAAGCGAGAGAGATTATGAGCGAAGACGGGAGGGAGTGTGAGCGAGAGGTCTCGATTGCGCACGACGGCGGAGAGAGGAGCAGTCCGATAGCTTCGTCGGAGAAGAAGGTTGCGAGGCTCGCCGGAGAAGAAGCATCTTCTGGCGCCGTTGGTTCGTGAAAAGGGGAAAGAGGACGTTCAAAAAGGTGAATAGTCACAGGTTTAACCTAATTCCTTTTTTAATTGCTTCTTTGCATTAGTGTGATTAATCGGGTTTGATGAGTGTTAATTAAGATTAAATGTGCATAGTTAGATCTTTGATTGTAATAAGCCTGGATTAATTACTGCTATTTGAAATTAGTTGTTTTTTTAGATTAATACAAAATATTGCTACAGAAATTGAATCAAAAATGGAAAACCTAGATATAATTGGATCATCTAGTTCCTTGGGCCGAATTGCTAGGTTCACCCCCTTTAGCCCATTGCTCCTGTTTGAAAATCTGAATACCATGAAAATCCCTTGGGCCGAATTTCTGATTGCACCTCCCTCTGAGGCCCAGGCGCCATTTTTGGCATTTCCCAAAAAAACTACAAAAAAACTCTGTTTGGGCTTGTCACCCTGGGCCCTGCGCCTGGATATACTTACACCCCTGATCTCACATATTAACACCCCCTGAGCCCATTAATTCATGCTAGAACTTAGTCTTTTTTTTCACATAGATCTTCCCTATTTTTTTTAGGTAATTGTTGACACATAAAACCATAAAATTTGCTAGTTCTAATTAGGTTTTAGGGAAATTTTAGTCTTTAGAATTTTCCCATAAAAAGAAAACAATAAAAATATTAGTTTTAGGATTAATAGATTTTTAGTATGTTTTAGGCTTGAATTAGAATTCCCTTAACCCAAAAACTCACAAAAATAGTAGTTATTTTAGTTTAATTTTGACATAATTGATAGAACTTCCTTCATAAAAATCATATAAAAAATAGTAGTATTTTTTTTAGGTTAACTTTGTACTAATGCTTGAATTGTTTTTGTACCATTTTCATGCTATTGTTTGTATAATTGTTGTGTGATTTTGTTACTTGTTTTGGCCATATTTTTGGCCTACTTTGTTAATACCATTAGTATGCTCCTTTTAGAATCTATCTCATTACCATGTTAACTTTAGAATTAGACTTAGAATGACACTTAGGTTAGAGAAATAGGTTAGTCTCCCTTTTTCATGCTTCTTTTTCTTTTCAACTTTAAAACATTAATAAATAAAGAGGCGAATCACATTAAGAAAGTGATAGAGAAATGAGTGGGATTCATTCCCTAATCTGTTTCTCAATCACTTAGTGGCATAGAAATGAGTGGGATTCATTCCCTAATCTGTTTCTCGGTCACTACTTAATGGGAGAGAATTGAGTGGGATTCATTCCCTAATCTGTTTCTCAAACATTAGTTAATGGGATAGAAATGAGTGGGATTCATTCCCTAATCTGTTTCTTGAACATTATATAATGGGATAGAAGTGAGTGGGATTCATTCCCTAATCTGCTTCTCGATCATTATACATTTTATGTGATTCTAATCGCAAAGTAAATTCCCTTAAAAAATACCCAACCAAAAACATTTAAAACACTTAATAAAGGCTCGAATTAAAACAAAGTGACGAAGTGGTGCGAAACCTTGTATTGGGTTTTGTTCATCATGTAGTTACATAAAAAACACAAACCCAAGTTCATTCTTTTGCCTTGTTAGGCGCTTAAGAACAAGTTAAGTCCCTTCCAAAAATAGGCGTATAAGTCTCCAAAGGTCGAGCATCGTGGATTGTGACCTTAACCGCTGTTCAACTAAAAAACACAAAACAAATGGAAACTCTTGAGCCGAACTACGGTCGCTCTGATTCCTTTAAAGGGATACGTAGGCATTGGGTCGCGGGGCCTAAGCGAGCACACTTGTAAATAATTCCTTCTTTTCCCCGTATTTCTTTTGCATGCATTCGCATTTAGGTTTTAGACATTAGACACCCTTTAGATAGAAACAAACATAGGTGGATACCATCGAGTACGATGGGCGTGAGGGGTGCTAACACCTTCCCCTCGCGTAACCGACTCCCGTGCCCTGTTCTCTGGTCAAAAGACCTTGTTCTTGTTCTGAGTTAGGTTTCCTGGTATTCCTTTCCCTCGATGGGATAAATATATTAGTGGCGACTCTGATTCCATTTTTCGCAGTAGCGACACCGTCCACGTAGATGGTCCATTTGTTTTCGGTGGGAGTCGGGCAGTTGAAAATAGAGGTCATCTCGGCCACGAAATCAGCGAGCGCTTGAGCTTTTAGTGCCTTCCTGCCCTCGTATTGTATGTCGAATTCGGACAGCTCGAGGGACCATCTTAGCATTCTCTCGGCCATGTCTGGTCGGCTGAGAAGTTGTTTGATGGGTTGGTCTGTCCGGACGACGATGGTGTGGGCGAGGAAGTAATATCTCAGCCTCCTGGCAGCTGTTATTAGGGCCAGTGCGACCTTCTCTATTTGTTGATACCGCACCTCGGGCCCTTGTAGGGCTTTGCTTCTGAAGTATACTGGCTTCTGCCCGTCTTCAGCTTCTCGGATCAAGGCCGCGCTGGCTGCCTCGTTTGAAACGGCCAGGTAGAGATATAGGATCTCGTTGCTATCTGGTCGGGAGAGGACGGGCGGCCTGGAGAGAACTTGTTTGAGGTGGGACAGCGCTTGCTCGCATTCCTCGGACCATTCAAAGGTTGCTTCTTTCCAAAGTAACTTAAAGAATGGGAGGGCATGCTGCGCGGATTTCGCGACGAAGCGGGATAGTGCCGTGAGCATTCCGTTTAGTACTTGGATAGATTTTTTATTGACGGGGGTAGGGAGTTCCGAGAATGCTCGGCATTTATCGGGATTGGCTTTTATTCCTCGCTCGGTCAGATAGAAACCGAGGAACTTGCCCGCCCGTACTCCGAAGGTGCATTTCTCAGGGTTGAAACGCATCTTGCAGGATCGGGCCTGCTTGAACACCCGTTCAAGGTGCGTTGTGTGGTCGGCGTCTTCTCGAGATTTGACGATCATGTCGTCCATATATACCTCGAGGGTGTCGCCGATCTCTCCCCGGAAAACCTTGTTCATCATCCGCTGGTATGTAGCTCCGGCATTCTTGAGTCCGAACGACATTACGTTATAGTAATAGTTGCCCGACTCGGTCATGAATGCCGTGCATTTCTTGTCGCATCTCCCCATGGGAATTTGGTTGTAACTTGAATAAGCATCCATAAACGATAACAATTTATAGCCGGCCGAGTTGTCGACCAGTCTATCAATATTAGGTAAAGGATAAGCATCTTTGGGACATGCCCGGTTAACATCGGTATAATCAACGCACATTCTCCATTTTCCATTAGATTTTTTGACAAGTACAACATTTGAGAGCCAAGTTGAATACTTGGCCTCGGAAATAAAATTTGCCTCTAGAAGGTCTTTTACAGCTTTCTCGGCAGACTCCGCTTTCTCGGGAGACTGCCGACGCCTATGTTGAACTACTGCCTTCACGGCTGGGTCGATGGAGAGGTGGTGGCAGGCGACCTCAGGGTCGAGTCCGGGCATTTCCGCTGCACTCCAGGCAAACAAGTCGGCGTTGGCTTGAAGACATGCTACGAGCTGCTTCCTCGGAAGATCTGGGATGTCCTTGCCGATCTTTACCGCTTTGTCGGGGTTGTCGCCCAGCGGGATGAGGTCGAAGTCTCCGTCTGGGATGGGCCGGACGGGGTGAGTTGCATTCGGCCTCCTTTCTTCGGCATTCTTCAGCTCTTCTTCAGTGAACCGAGCGTCCAAGTCGATGGAGATGACGTTCGGTGGATGTTGATATTCCTGAGGATGACTGTCTTCGACCCTCGGCTTTTTGTTTGGCTCTGATGGAGGGGCGATCAGCTGCAACCCCTTCACGGAGGCGTCGAAAATCCTTCTGGCCGCTTCGATGTCTGTGTTGATGGTGACCACTCGTCCTCGCTTCGTGTAGAACTTCATCTTGAGGTGCACGGTGGAGGGGACGGCGGTTAGCTCGGCCAGAGTAGGACGTCCGATGATGCAGTTGTAGAGAGTTTTGCAGTCGATTACCAAGAATCTTGTCTTGACCTGCCTGGATGCTTCCTCTTCCCCGAAAGTGACGATCAGTTCGACGTATCCCCATGGCTTGGTGGTAGCACCGTTGAAGCCTTGGAGATCGGAACCCACATAGGGAGTGAGGTGCGAATCGTCCAGCTGGAGTGTCCGGAACAGGTGAGAATACATGATGTCGACCGAGCTGCCTTCGTTGACCAGGACTCGTCAGACGTCGAAATTCGCCATTCTGGCTCGGACTAGCAAAGGAATTGTGGCGTTCGGGGCTCCGCCCGACAACTCTTCCAAGTAAAAAGTGATCGGGTCCGAATTTCCCTCTAAACTTCCACAGAGTAGGGGCGAGATCCGAGTTGGCGCTGATCAGCTCATCGAATTTTCTCTTTACCGAGCTGATAGTGAGGGAGCCGGGGTCACCGCCGTTGGAGATGACCATTGCTGTTGGGAAATGCTCCCAGGTGCTGAAGGCAGTTGTCACGCAGACTGAAGGGATGAAGTCCTCCGGTCGGGTTACGGACAGCACGACTTGAAGCGGTCTGCTGTCTGGTGAGTTCCCCTCGTCAGAGTTCCGAGGGACATCTCTTCGAGAAGGTTCTTCCTTCTTCGTGTACTTTGATAGGCGGCCCTCTTTGATCAGGGTCTCTATGGCATCTTTGAGATGTATGCATTCGTCGGTCAGATGCCCGTGACTCTTGTGGTACTTGCAGTATTTGGACTTGTCTGTCCCCGGTCTTGTAGGATTTGGCTTCGGGGGCCTGATGCTGGAGTTCTTGAACTCGATGTTCTGGCAGTCGGCCAGGATTTTCTCCCGCGAGGAGTTCAAAGGAGTGTAGTCGTTGATCCGTCCTGCCGGTCCTCGGCGCTCTTTGGCATCTCGGGACCTGTCGTCCCTCCTTTTGTCCGGTGCTCGGCGTGATCCTGGATCCTCGAGGTTTGAGCTGCGAGCAGCGTCACTGCCCCTCGAGGCTTTGATCGCGGCTGCTTCGCCTTCTTCAAAGTCGATGAATGCCTTTGCTTTACGGAGGAGGGCATTCATCGTGTGCACCTTCTCAATCTTAATGGCCTTCTTGAAGTCACTACCGGGGAGAAGTCCTCGCTCCAAGAGGTATCTCTTCATGTAGTCGGCCGTCTGTACTTGGACGGCCTCCTTGTTGAACCTTTCGAGGTAATGCCGAAGAGGTTCGTTAGGTCCTTCTATCACGGCCTCGAGATTGGCTTCCGATTTCGGTTGTCGTCGGGAGGCTGTGAAGTGGCTCAAGAAGAGTTCTTTGAGCTCGGTCCAAGAATGGATGGAGTTCGGACGGAGGTTCCTGTACCAATTCATCGCTCCCTTCCTGAGGGTGGTCGGGAAGATGCGGCACTTGATCGAGCCTCTGACGACGTGATAGTCCATGACCGCTTCGATGCTCCGAATATGGTCGTTGGGGTCAGTGGTTCCGTCGTATTGGTCCAATACTGGCGGTTTTTCCATCCCCCGAGGGAGGTGGGCTCTCCGGATACTCCCGGACAAAGGGCTGCGGAAGTCCTCTTCGTCACTTGGTCCTGGTGAAGTGTAGTGCCTGTCTCGCCGGGGTCTTCCTTGGTTGTCGTCGGGTTTCGGCGCAGCTTTGGAAGAGCCCCGACGGTCCTGTTCGGGGGAGGGGCTTCTTTGTTCAGTGGCTTCAGGCCTCTGGTTCTTCCTGCTCTTTCTTGGTGGAGAGCGGGAACGTGTCCTCTGGCGGCGATATCTCCTTGGTGGGGATCGTGAAGAGGATGGGGAACGCCGGCGGTATCTCCTCGGCGGTGAGCGCGAGGAGGAATAGGAGCGTGACCGGTAGTGCTTCCTCAGAGAGGAACGGCATCGTCTCTGCCTTTCCAGCTCGTGAATTCGGTCGTCTTGAATTCGGAGGAGGCTGTTTGTCATTTGTATTTCTTTGAGCAGGCGGACGGTGATGGGGTCAGCGTCCTCGGGAATGTCGAGCGGCTCCTCTTCTTCTCCATGACGGGCTCTCCGCCTTTCGGAGGTGTGGGTGAATGAAGAAACAGCCTGCCCGTCTCTGGGGTCGGCCTCATTCAAATTCTGGGCATGTTCTGGCCCATTGTGAGTTCGGTGCTGACCGTCCTCCCCGTTCTGAACGTGTCCCTCGGGAGGGACTTGGTCAACGTTCTGAACCTGTTGGAGGCCCTGCAGCTGCTGGATGGTATGGACCTGCTGCCTCCTGGGTGGTGAGGTTTCATGCCCGGGCCTTCTTTGCCCGGCGGGGATATGCCGATTTCCTCCCTGCCGACGACGATTCGCCCCGTCACGGGTGGACTCGTCGATCAGGTGTTGCAGGAGGAAGGGATCAGCACTTGGGATGTTGTTGTTGTCAGCCATGACGATCGGAAAAGGATTAGCTTTTATCTTTGTTAGTTAAAGACGGGGAAGCAAGTTTCCCACAGACGGCGCCACTGATCATACTTGATCAGAAGAATCGTCGTAGGCTGCTCGAACTGGATCTTCTAGGAAGTAGGAGGGGGGTGTACCTGCAAGGTACTCCGATGCCAAAGTGAGAAGACGAGCAAAGGAGTGCAAGTACTAGCTAAAGGTTAGAAAGAAGTGAATACCTGACCCTCTAGTCAAAGAGGATATTTATAGCCCCCAGCGCTGGGCCATGATCTCGCTATTGGGTTGGATTCCCAAGCCCAACTAGGAGACTGCCAGGTTTCCTGAGCGGAAATATCGGAGGTGCGTGTATGCCCTCTGTCCTGGTTAACCGCTCCGAAGTTCAAGGGAGACGCGGTCTTTTAGGAGCCACGTGGGATCCGTGCTGTTCGGAGGGTTGGATATGAAGGAGCCCTGCGCGGAGCAGGGTCCTCGGCAACGAAGGTGTTCGTGGGAATGTTAGTGCCGAGCGTTGGCTCGCGGGGAGCACACGATCATGCCGGGTGCCACATGCTCCGGGGATACGGGGCAGCCGAGCATGTCTAAGGTGGGCATCCTAGGTGCAGAAGAGGGTCATGGAGGAACGTGGGCCTCTGAGGTTTACTGGGCCGAAACTATATTGGGCCTAACCTTGGCCCAGTCCAGAACAGTAACATTTGGCCTATGTGATTTATGTTATACAACAAATCGGTATTTGAAATCTCAGATAATTAATTGGTAAAGCTACACGAATAAAATATTATATTAATCAAGAATAAATTGAAATAAATATCATTAAAGACAATGAAAATTGACATATTTCTTAACAGTAAAATAATAAAAGAATATTAATCGTTAATTGGTTCAGTGGTGATTGGTGTTGAACTTGGAAGAACTACGGTTTGATCCCCCGCAACTACGATCGAAATTTTTTGAATCTTGGTGCTTGTATCTAGTGAAAGAGTTTCAACATCATATGAAGAAGTTTTCTGAGAACTTATTAGCGTAACCTCATCCTTGCTATTAGAATCATTACACTCAGTTGAAGTTTACATATAAGTCTAGAATTACATGTAAAAAAAATCAAATGACTACAATATTTTAGTATAAATACAACGTATTAAAAAATAAATAAATATAA
The DNA here is from genome assembly GCF_029867415.1 of Vicia villosa. Lineage (NCBI taxonomy): Eukaryota > Viridiplantae > Streptophyta > Magnoliopsida > Fabales > Fabaceae > Vicia > Vicia villosa. The sequence continues at coordinate 130,120 of NW_026706252.1, forward strand.
ATATAAATATATAATTAAACCATAAAACTAAATATATATATATATATATATATATATATATATATATATATATATATATAAATAAGTTAATTGTAAATACCTTAGCATTTGCATCAATCAATTCCTCAGCCGACTTTCCTAAAAATTGGGAGACAATGCGATCAAATAGAACAAAAGTAGTAAATCCTGTTTCATCGATGACGTGAACATGAAGCTTGAACCTGTATACTCAAAAATTAGTACAAAAATTTAAAATTTTTTTTATTAAAATTCAGATTATTTAAATATTAATTTTTAATAGGTATACCTTGGTATAACTTTTTCTTTACCTTTACAATTATCACAGTAATAATTGTTCCATCAACATGCACTTTTCGAAAACAATTTTTGCATGAAATATAGCACCAACCATTGTCCAAGTCAATTTCGATGATCTTCACGGGAATTTAAAGAAAACACTTCTGAAACATTGAATTATAATTTAAAATGTTAACACATAAAAAATTAATTAAAAAATCTAACCTAAAAATACCGATTTAGCCTCTCATATATCAGATATTGTCATTCATTGAATTTGCATCAATTCTTCACTTAATGTCATATTAGTATAACCATTCATTTGAGTTACTGACGGAGTGAGAAAAACTTTTGTGTCATCCAATCTATAACAAAAAAATTCAATCAATTAGTTTAAGAATATATTAAAATAACAATTATTAAAATAACAATATGTTAATTGTAACACCTCTAATTGTCTAAGCATAATTATGTATTTATGTGGAACTATTAAGAGAAGTTAGTGAATTAGTTAGAATCCAACTAAGTGACATCTTGGTAATTACCACCTAGTTGGAGGGCACAATGGATCTTGATTGTTAATTGCATGTTAACCTAAGGCCATGTTAATTACAAATCACATTTTATGAGTGGATTGGAGAGAGAGAGAGAGAGAGAGAGAGAGAGAGAGAGAGAGAGAGAGAGAGAGAGAGAGAGAGAGAGAGAGAGAGAGAGAGAGAGAGAGAGAGAGAGAGAGAGAGAGAGAGAGAGAGAAACTTATATTCAACACCATCTTCTCCATTTTCCCAACTCATGGACAACCTCCATTAAATCAGCCATAACTTTCTGCTCACAACTCCGATTCAGGTAATTCTTGAAGATTCGGATTCTACACGAAATTTCCCTTGATTTGATATATTAATTTATACTCCTAGATTGTTTATTGGTGGAGATAAACGAGTTTGAAGTTGAGCAATTGGTGCTGAAAGTTGGCAAAGAGAGGCCTACGGATTTGGTGAGCTTGAGGGTGAAGCTTTGGCTATGGTGGGAGTTCAATGGCAGAATTAGCAACCTTTAAACCTCTATTAATCGAAGGTGAGTCCTTAGTTAGAGACTTTGGGGGAATTATGGGAAATTTCATGTTTGGGGTTTAGGGATTGTGAGAGAAATCCATGAAATCCATGGTGCTAAAACATGTCTAAGTGAAATTTGCTAGTTGTTTGTGATACCTATTATGTGTATATACTGTTATAAGTTTCATGCAGGTGGATTAAGGGGTTGGAAATACCCCATGACAGAACTGATACATTCTGAGTTTTTCTGAGAAATCGCTACTTCGCTAAGCGGACTAAAGGTCGCTTAGCGAATGCTGTTTACATTTTCAGAAAATCGTGAGCCCGCTAAGTGGACTCAGGTCACTTAGCGGATGGTGTATGCTACAGAATTCTGTTTCCTTTCCCTTGAGTGCAGTTTGGTCCCGTGGTCAGAACCAGACTCCTCCCCGACTAATAACGCATATCTATAATTATGTGTGATGTCCGATAACATGAAATTTCAAGTTCTTATCCGATTATTCATATATGTATGTTATACATAGAATTGAGTATCAATCCAATTGTCCTTGATTACTATTTTATGCTTGAAAATGAAATACATTTATGTGATGAAATATGAATAATTGCTGATGCCTGTTGTTTCGGTTAAACATTCGGGATTGATTGTATTGTGTGATTCGACGTTTGTCGTGCTTGTGTATGCTTGAATCAAAGTGGACCAGCTACTAGGTTGTTTTATGACTCGGGCTTCGTGATCAATGAGTCGTCTCGGGCTTCGTGATCAATGGGACAACCCTGATCGTGTGATCAAAGGACTCACACCTTAGCTACCATTACAGTGTGCTTGTGAGGGTCTGGAGGCCTTTACTCACTTGGCTGCTAACACACTTGTGTGCTCGGTATGATGGGGTTATGAGGCCACGTAGGCAAAACCATGACGATAACTCACCTATAGTGATGCCATGTAGGCTACATCACTAGGTTCCTCTCGGATAGGCTCATGTAGTCAAGACGGCGTGTTGCATTTGGCATTAACACACGTGCGTGAAGATGATTAATGGGACAATGACGCCTTTTAGGCAAAGGTTATCTCGTGGCTATATAGGCTTGTGTGAACCCATCTAATCATTCATGTAGTGTGCTTGTGCAAGTTTCTTGACGATATACATGGGTGAACCCATCGAGGGTGTGTTTTGTAACCTAATAGTGGTATTAACGTACTTCTGGATTCCCCATGCATGGGTATGGGTTACTTGTTTGTTGTACAAATTGTATATTTGTATATCATGAGTCCTGTGGTGGGCAATTCGTTGTGTTTGCTTCGTATTTGTACCGGATGTGAGGGTAAACCCCGAATCAATGGTGGATTCTTTTTGTTATGCATGTACCCTTTAGATCCGAGTGGACCTATAAGATAGGTGGACTCGCTGAGATTTAGTAATCTCATCCCATTCCAATTCCATCTTTTTCAGGTGGTTTGAGGCAGGATCATGGTAAGGGCAAGATGGATTAGTCCTTTGACGATTTCTTATTTGGATGTCTACCTTTTATTCTATCTTTCGTGCCTTGTGTAACGCCCCGAATTTAATTAATTGGTTAATTAAATTATTAAAGGATTTAAATATTGGATTTAGTCGAATTTGAATGGTCGGTATTATTTTAAGAGGCGTATTTGGATTTATTAAGTTAAATTCAGATTTTAGTCGGATAGTCGGAAGAATATTATTAATAATAATATTATTTATTTATTGAGATATTTATTGAAATTTTCGCGTTTTGGGACGATTTAGTCGGTATTAGTTTGGATAGCGGATCGATATTTAATCGAAACTTTTAATTTTTTAGTATTAAAAATATTAATGAGTTAATATTTAGCGTTTTGGGAATTTTCCGAGTAATTAAGATTAGACCGGAAATATGAGGCATTGAGTAATAAGTCGGTATATTAAAATAATCGGATTTTAGTTTAATGGTATATAAGTGGAAGTATTATTTTTATATTAAGTGTAGAAATTAAATCGGGCTTATATTATGGTACCTTTAAGTATTAAGGATGTATTTTTATTAGGCCCATTATGAATAGTGACTAAGTGGTGGTGGTCTCTTTTTGTAACTTTGGAAAAATAGAAACATAGTAGAAGCAAGGAGTAAACCGAGGAAGACAAAGAAAAGAGAATAGAAAGGGGGATAAGGTTGTGAAGAGGAGAAGAAGGAGACCCAAAGTGTTGCTTTCAAGTGCCTTTTTTCCCAAATCTTTCATTCATTCTCCTTAGAGTTGCACTCAATCCAAGGTAAGGGGAGATTCTTTCTTCCTAAATGGGAGTATGATAGATTGTATGTGGGTTTAGGGTATAAATTGTAATTGTGTTGTGTTAATTTTTTTCTGTTAATGTTTGGAATTGCTATTGATTTCCATAAGTAAATGTTGTTGTTCATTAATAATAGTTTCTGGAAATAAATAGACGCACAGTGTTGTCATGTGCCTTATGGGAGACGACCGGCATCAGCATGCTATTTTCGTTTTAGACTATCCACTAGGTGGTCCTTTGTTTTCATTATGTGATATCCCTTGTTATATTCTATGTGCCATGATAGTATGCTCTGTTAAATTGCTTTGCTGTTTCCACATTCCATATAGTTAACTAATATGTCATAATGGTATAACATAGATGAAAATGGACCATAGTCATAAAATAGAAATATATAATAGAAGCACACCATTATGAAATGGAAATATATTAATATAATAAAAGTGAAAATAAAACTATAGTTATGAAAATGAAACATTAAATGAAATTAAATTGGTATGCTAAGTGGAAAATAAAACAGTTTCGTTTGATCGAAATAGCCGAATTAAGTGGTATAATTAGTTGTCGGAAATTTGATGAAAATTTACGTGGTAGCTAAGTTTAATTAGTATATTAACGTGGTGGTGTTATTTTGTTGAAATTGTGATATTTTACGAATCGATCGAAATTGTGTTTGATTTGAATATCCTTTATAATTAAATGTTGGTCTTGAGATGGAAAATAGTAGAAATATTAGGATACTATTTACTTAGAAATGAATTGAAAATAGAATATTGAATTGAATTAATATAATATGATTATTAATTGGTTGATTTAGTCAATAGTAGAATTAATTTCAATGAGTCTATTTAATTGGAAAATACTTCGACTTAGATAAATTATTCGGTTTGTCGGTAAATAACGGTATCTTGAGAAGTTGACCGAAATCATGTTTTGGGATTTAGTAAATAACATAGGGATTATGGTCTGACAGTAAGTAGTGAATTTAACCGAATGAATCGGATAATCGGTGAAGTAATTGAATTGTGTCCGATTAACCGGTTCAGTTGTGATTATATCTTATGGATTGGTTGTGAATATCTTTGTGATTATTTGCTAATGGTATCGACCGTTGATTAGGTGAATTGTCGATATTGTTCTGATATTTATATGAAGTTGTTGTAATACGTGTGAAGTGTTATTACCTTTAATAATCGGTAATAATTGTGATATAGGCGTATGCCTTGTGACAAATATTTTGTGAAGTAAATGATGATGACGATGATGTTGTGTGATGTCCGGTTCATTGAGTCACATACATTTGCATATATATATATATATATATATATATATATATATATATATATATATATTGTGACGGCCTGGATTGATAAATTAGTGATGAAGGCTTATGCCTTGTGCCTCTGAATTGGGAAATTGGTGACGGGGGTTGAAGCTCCGATTGGTACCACATGCATATACACAGTTGAGTCGCTTTTGAGTCGTTGTCCGTTGTTGTTGGTTAGAGTTGTTGATTGTGCATTGCGATGCTTATATGACAATATATATGCTTATACGTTGACTTGTTGAAAATGCTTATATATTGATAATGACGCTTAAATGTTGACTTGTTGAAAATACTTATATGTTGACTTGTTGAAGACGCCTATATAATGATATTGATGATTATTGTTGACTTATTAAAGATGCTTATATGTTGAATGGTCTAAAGATGTGTATATGATGACTGCTTGAATATGTTTATATGTTGATATTATGACTATTCATTGATGATGTTATTGGTGTTGATTACGTTAATGTTGTGCGAAGCGGTGATTCATTTATATTCTTTACCTGATATATGATTTATCATGATCCTATTTATATAGTTTGATATCTCACCCTTGCTGCTGATGTTTCCCCTACCATGGGAAATGGGCAGGTACTCAAGTATAGTTGTGGAAGTTTGTTGCTTCATCGAATCCTGTTGGTGTGTCGCTCTGATACGTAGCACTCGGGGGGTCGTTTATATCGTTATTTAGATGTTGTTGATGTTTTTAGTTGTTGTTATTATAACCGTTGAATCCAAGTTGAATAATATGAAGTACTTGTTATACTTCAAAGTTGTTTGAGTTGAATAAAGCTGATAGTTGACTGTTACTCGAATGCTATGTATCATTGTTGAATGAAATACAAGTTGAAGTTTTAAGTTGATATGCGATACTCCAATTTTTTGTTTGAAATTTTAAATACTCTGATATTTCTCGCATTATATTTTCGGGTAGAATTGGGGTGTACTAGTTATGATGTATTAATTTGGCCATGATACATTAAGCTTTTGTATTTTGTACTATGATGTACTTCTATTCCACTACGATATTATGTATTGTTATCTCTATGTATCATTATTGAAACTTGATGCATATTATTCTAGATATATATATGTGTGGAGTGTTACAATAATAAATATGATATACTATACTTTAACTTATATTCTTTGACTTCCTTGATGTCAACATTAAAGAACATATTAGTACCAAAAACAACATTTGAAATTCCCATTATTCCTGTTAAGAAACATTAAACACAATTGGATGAAATAAATAGTAAATCTACTTGATCTAAATGGAAGGTTGTCATGATGACAACTTTTGCAACAATCTTAAACCTAACAATGATGTGTCATTCTAATATAACACTAATGTTGACGTGTCAATTTCTTAAAATTTCTAATATTAATTAATTGTTTGTATTATAATATTTTAAAATAAATAGTTAAATTATTTTTTACTTTTATAGTATTATAACTCAATAATTAAATAAAATTATAAAGTTATTCGTAATTAAGTTTAAATATTGAAAAAGATATTTTAAACATATTTTAGTAAAAAATATTCTAAATAATATAAATTTATAATAGTCTTTGTTATACTAAATAAAATTATAATAATATTTTATATACTATATTTTTTGGTTTTATATTCTGTCACATTTTTATTAAGCACAAAATTATAATAATATTTTATATACTATATCTTTTGGTCTTATTTTCCGTCACATTTTTATTAAACAAAGATATTAAAAATTAGATATTTTTATATAAATGTAAATATCATTATTATAAAGACAATCTAATATAATTTTATGAGTAATAATCTATTTTGGTTTGAATTATTATAAACATATATTATGTAAGTTTTTTCTATTCCATAACTTCCTATTATTATTAAATTTTTTTTTAGTTTTTTATATTCATTAAAGATACCATTAAGTACTATTTTAATAGGCCCTTTGTGCAACATTTATTATTTATAAGTTACAATTTTTATAATGACTAATCAATTTTTAAAACATATAAATGCATTAACGTTTGACCGTTTTTTATTTCATTATTATATTTTCAATTTAATTGTTACACGGTTTTGTATTCTCACATTATTACACCCGTTATAAACTAAACATAATTCATATATAATTATGGGTCTGCATCCACCAACTTTTTGTGATCTTTTCCCAAATTTTATTCTGCACGTAGTTTTTAGATTTTACATTTTATTTCCTGACTCATTATTCTTCAATCAAACCATTAGCTTTTCTATATATTATGCTTCAACCATCATCCAAATAATTTCTAATTGACTATGTTATGGTCACCTAGATGTTCTATTGTTGGCTACAAATTTCTCACAGTTGACACCTAGACTTCCTTATATATTGGAAGTCATTATTTTTCAGCAATTTTCTCTTCAAATTGCTACAACTCCTCCATCAGTCTAAATCTAAAGGATACTACTATGTACTATAAGCAAATACCAAACAAAAATAGTTTTACTCTCCTTTTCAATTTTTCTTCTACATGTAATGGGAGATAGACATTCCACCGTCAGGTGTGACCACTTTTTGCGATGATTGGTGTTAATAGCTTTTACTAAGATCTCTGGTGTGTGATTATTTTTCCACACACACAATCATAGCTTTTTATAAATATATAATTTTGTATTCTCACTTATTATAAATCCAAATATTTACATATGCCTTAAAATTTAGAACCACAGTCAATTTCATTGAGCTGTTAAAGATTTAGAACATCTTCTATGATACATGAATGTTTAAACAAAATAACAAAACAAATATCTAAAAATTATTTAAAAATAATTTGGCCAAACAATATGCACTGATGAGTAGTATAATTTTAAAATGGAGTTTATATATCATTTAGTATATCATTTTATTCTTTTTTCTTTTTGCTCTGTAGATATTGATTTGCTATATTAATGTATATTAAACAACTTTTTTTACTGAAATAAATTTGATATGCAGTTAACACATGATATATAATTATCTATATTGATTTTTCATATTCTCCATCAAAATTAAAAAAATTCATTACAATCACTAAGAAAGGTTTTACCACAATCAGAAAATCATTTTCTCCACTTGCATAAATTAAATAAAAAAGTCGTGTAAATGATTAAGAAACTTATATTTTAAATATTTTGTCTATTGCGTGTGAGATTTATAAAATATCTTATTTTATTTTTCCTGTTGCAATTAAAGTAAAATTTTAATTATTTCAATATTATACAGTATTATAAACTTAAAAACAGACGAATGAGGTGTATTTAAAAGACAATTATTTTAGAAATGTCTTATACCTTATTCAATTATTAAAAATGATATTATAGGTGAATTCTATGTAATAATTCATAATACTTGAACTATTTACCTGATTGTGTTCGGTCAATGTAATAACATAAATATTATTCATAAAGTTAATTATTATAAATTTAGAAAATTCCTATTTCTTTTGGTCAATCATTTTTATGTCACACTATTTCGCTAAGATGATAATTAACATGTTCTAACCCAACGTTAATTTCAATGCATCTATGTCTACATTCGTTTGGCATACGACCGCGCAACGCGCGGGTTTCAATCTAGTAAGTATAATGAATAACATTGACACAAAAAACCTAAATTACCATTAAATTTCTTTAACTTGGCAGGATTCATGATAAATACAATTGGACCAGATTCATTGTGATTTTGAAGATATTGTTGCATTTGTTCAGCATAAGTTCCCCATAAAGTGCAATGTATTCTTTTACTTTTGTGGTAATATGTGATTAGTAAAGAAAAAATAATAAATACCATACATTAAATTATGTAATTAAATATAATGATAAACTATTATTAAATCTTACTCTAAATCCTCAAGAACAATGTTAATCAGCTTGTAGTTTTTTCCATTCTTTGGAGTTTGTTTGATGTTGTCCTTTTCCACAATATGTGCAAATTACATCTGTTAAATTTAAGAAAAAAATTACATATAAATTGAGCCAAATGAATTATAAAATTTGTTTTTGTAAATTCATAAAAAATGTGAAAGTAAATATAAAATAATATAACATAATATATATACCAAGTAATTTATCACCATTTGTAGCTGAGAGGATATATGAATAAGCAACAAAATCAAAATGATTTGTTGGAATTTCATTCGCAACTATGTTACTGCACTTTGTAGCTCCCATAAAGTTCAATTTGAACTTGTGTGTTGTCGGTTTGAATTTCATTTCATTTCTGGCAACTAAGACAGTTTCAATTAAATAAGTAGAGCCTTCCTTTAAGGATTCATAAAACTCTGTGATCAGTCCTTTCTTCACTTTAGCCTGAAACTATCCATACTACAATGAAAAAAAGATGAAAATACAAAAAAAAATCAATATAGATTGTAAATATTATTATGAAATTAAAAATGTAAAATATTTATACCTTTTCGTCAAGTGGAATTATCTCCAAACTGTTTGTTTCAGATGGATTTTTGAATTCAGGTTGAGTCCACATACGAATGATTCGAACCTTCAAATTCATATCAATCATTCCAGCGTGAATGTTATCAATGAAAGTAATTATAGGAAGTTCCATTGAATAAACTATGGAAAAGAAAGCTGAATATATAGGAGAGATGAATTTATACCAATTTGATGGAGGAGAACTGAATTTATACCAATTTGGTGGAGATTACACTACGCCAAAAATAAGATTAGGCAGCACACCTTAGACAGCGCTTCTTACCAAAAGCGCTGGTAAAAGTCCTTTTAAAAAACGCGGAATTTTTGACATATACCTTAGATAGCGCTTTCTAGAAAAGCGCTGCCTAAAGGGGTAAAGTGGTTTCAAGAAGCGCTGCCTAAAGGTGGTTTTAAAAGCGCTTTAAAAAGCGCTGTTAAAGGATGGCCATACGCAGCACTTTGTAAAAGCGCTGCCTAAAGGATGGGTTTACGCAGCGCTTTACACTAAGGGATTTTATATTTTTTCATTTTTCATTTTCTTTTCATTCTAACTCAAAAATCTCTCTCTTATCTCCATACTCTCTCGTCTTCTTCGTATCATTTTCTTCTCCGCCGCTATCAACAACAATCACCCTAAATCATGCTCACACTCAGAATCGACCAAGACCGACATGCAATCTCGCACCGTTTTTGTTGGTCTTTCATCGTTTCTAACTACACAGCGAGAAGTGGTCTTTCATCGGTTTCAATTTCCAATTTCCTTTTGATTACCTTATTGCGATCTGAGATCTTGCGATTTCGTTTTTTGTTATTCTCTCAACATTTTCCTTCACCTATGGTTACTATCATTCAAGCGAAGTTGGATTTGACCCAGCGACTATTGTTGTTAGAGTTCAATTTTATCGTAAATTCTGGTTTGCGTCATCTTCCCCAATTTCTCGGGTTCTTGATTTTTGATATTGTTCAGGGTTCTGCAGATTCGGTGAATAAATCAAAATAGAAGATTCAATCGCGGCTGATGATTCCGTCGACGAGCTCGATAGCTACATGTTCCAAACGATTTGACTCTTTTCCATCTTGATCCTCTTGCTCTTTATTGGGTCTTTTGTCATGATCGCATTTTCTTCTTATTTGCTTTGGTAATTTTTTAGATTGATTTAGTTTATTATTTAGGGATTTTGATTGTTTGAGTTAAAAAAAATAGATATGTGGTCCATGCCTTGTATGGTCTAAGATTTGTTAGAATAATATTAATGTTGTATACACAGTTTCTGATTCTTACTCTCTTCTTTACTTCATGGGGAGTACCACTGCATCCTCTGGTGAGTTGGGTTTCTTTCAGCTTCTGTTATCCTATTCAAAATTTGAGGCTTTATTGGTTTTTACAAGTTCAATTTTTGGTTGAAACACGAGTCATTATGAATGTATAATGTTCTTATTGTATCTGTTTTGGTTATACAAGAGATTGAAACTGATAGTAATTTTGAAGTTCATGTGTTCTCTTCATCATCTGAGGTGAGATTTCTAAGCCTCACTTTTTTGTACAATCTTTGATTACCTAACACAATCTATAAGTTGAATTTTTACACTTTTCATTAGCTTTGAATTCTTCAGTTACTAGAAAAGCTTCATCAAACATGGAGTTCAGTGGAGAAACAACCATATCCGGCTATGTATTCTAGTGTCTATGGAGGTATCATACTTGATCCAGCAATGATGGTCATCCCTATAGATGATCACATGGTACATAGAGGCCATGGTGTCTTTGATACTGCTATTATTTTACAAGGGTGTTACTATTTATTTTTTTTTTGTTATTCATGTATTGAACATAATCGATCGGATAGCACCCGAGTTCGACTTCTGTTTTAAACATTTTTTGTCAGACTTTACTGACTTCTTTGATCTCGGTGTTTATATTGTTTGTTTTCTCAAGATATCTCTATGAGCTGGATGTTCACCTCGATCGTTTCTTGAGATCGGCTTCCAAAGGAACATTAAGATAATGGCTAAGTGCAGGTCCTGGTGATTTCTTACTGTCATCATCAGGATGTCCGAAATCTGCATTATATGCAGTAGTCATTGGCCATGATTTTTCTCAGTGCAAAGGTGTCAAAGTGATTACTTCCAATGTACCAATGAAGGCACCGTCATTTGCGACAATGAAAAACGTGAACTATCTTCCTAATGTACTTTCAGTATTGGAAGCTGAAGAGAAAGGAGCATTTAGTTCTATATGGTGATAATTTTAAGGTGTTAAGCTTTGAGTTTATTGAAATTGAAACATTGCTTCCCAATTGACGATGAGTTTGTTGTTAACCTTAATTAATTTGTGAGCTATGATTTTACAGGGTTTGAAGGATAAAAAGCTTAGGAGTCAATTGGTTGCTGAAGAGAAATTATATGGAGAATCTGTAAAAGCTGTTGGCAAGCCCGAGAAAGTTAGTTATTTTTAATTTGGTTTTCCTGTATGCGTAATTTAACTCGCCTTTATTTTCATTTTCTTTTATGCATCATGAAGAGTGAATTATTTTAAAACGTTTTTTGTTGGATGTTGCTGATAAAGGATAATAAAATGTGTGAAATGTTTGATGTGGTATACTTCATTGCAGATTTCAGTTTGTGTTTCATTACCTTCATTACAGAGCATGTGTGTTATGTAGTGTTTTGGTAGTCCTCAATCATGGTAAGTTCGCAAGTGTGTGGAGGCCGACGTAGATTTTAGCAGTATAGACATGCATGTGTATCCTCTATGTTTCATTCTTTCTTCTTTACAAGGAAGCTCTTCAAAAGAATCTTAAACTTACCTGTCAAAATTCAAACTTAGGCTGAGGCTTCCAACAGAAACTGTGAAAGGATGAAGCACCCAAATAGATGCTAGAGAATGGTAACATGTTTTACACTTCATGTATGTTTTGAAATTCGAAATTCCCAAAAGCCATAATCTAGTACTCTTATCATTTCCACTCAGCAACTTTTAACCTCCATAACCATATGCTCAACAGAACAATAGTAGCTCCTTTTTTGCTCACAGTAACTTGACCAAAACTCAAACAACCATTTCAAATCACCTTCGGCATTCAAAACACTCTCTCCTACAATGACAGTGTTTCTTCTCCTCTTCACTAGATCATTCAACACACTAGTTACATCATCATTGTTAACATATTCTCGCAAGATCTACGTTTTGCGATTTTCGCTTTTTTAGATTTTATTTTCATGTTTATACTTTTGATTTTTACGTTTTTTTTGTTATCTTGATGATATTGAAGTTGTGATTCGTTTGATCTGTTTGCAGATTGTGTTTTTTCTAGTTTGTTAGGGTTTATTTGAATGGGGAGAGGAAAGATCGTGATAAGGAGGATTGATAATTCGACGAGTCGACAGGTGACGTTTTCGAAGCGAAGAAACGGTTTGTTGAAGAAGGCGAAGGAGCTTGGAATTTTGTGTGATGCTGAAGTTGGAGTTATAATCTTCTCCAGCACTGCGAAACTCTATGAGTTTGCGAGTTCCAGGTAATTCGTTTTTTTAGTGTTTATATTATGCTAATTAAACTTAGATCTTGTTTATTTTTTTTGTTTCTATTGATCTGCACTTTCAAACTCTATGTTGATTTGAGTGTGTTTATGGTGTTAAGGATAAGAAAGTGGTTTAGTTTATATTTTTGTTATTGAAATAGTTATATTAGTGTTAGTATTGAAAGATGAAACTCTTGAATATGAACCAGTGATGCTTTCTCTAAGGAAGCATAACTGTTACATAAATCAGATTGAAAGTTAGAAAGAGTAGTATGTGAAACTCGTTTTGGAAAAATTTGGATTAGAAGTAGAATAAACATGTGATTTAGTCCCGTTGGATTCTTCTCTATATACAGATTGAAACAAGTATATACTACTTAGTACTACTGCTCAGGCCTTTTTGGTTTGATATAATATTTTATATGCATCATCTAATTATTTTACTGAAGTTGAGTATATAAAAATTCATATTTCGATTAGTGGTGAGGTGACATAATTAACTTTTTAGATTTATCTATAATTTTATTAATAAAAATAATGTTAATGATGCATTGGTCAAATGAGAGGCTTATCCATGCTTTTTAGGATTGAGATGTTGGCATGTTGCACTGTCAGTGTTAAAGACTTGTTTTTATTATTTTCTAATAAATGATTGGAATTTGGAACAAGTATAGAAATGTAGAAAAGTGATTAGAGTATTGAATAATTTTTAGATAGAATTTTATAGATTATAATTCGATGAGTCTAATTTATATTTTTTGTTTGAAAAATGTAACTAAAACCTTTGTAATATAAAAAAAACATAAATGTTAAATATATAAGGAAAACCCTTACCCATATTTGGTCTATATTGGTGATTAGATTTTTTAACAGAAGGATTAATTTAATTAATAGGCGAGTTCTGCTTGGATTAGTCAGAGATGACAATATTCCACATACATTGACAAAACTTCAGGTGAACCTTAACTGTTTGTTGAACATTTTCATACTCAAACTGGACTCTAACCTTGCACCTTATTCCAAGGTGCATGGGTAAATTTTGTAAGTGTAAAAATGTTTAGAAATTCCATGGTTTGCCCCTCCCTTGTCAAAAGGCCTAATCTCATAAAATGACAGTATCCCTCATCCACTTTTATTGTTGAATGAATTTTGCACTGTTCTGATTTTGGTTTTATGTATGCGGGGCTGATTTATGCATTTATTTTTTTTGTCTTGCCAGGTTTGGTTTCGTATCATGTTCAGCTCAGTCTTTTTTGTGTTGAATGTAGGGATGGAAATGGTAGGTTTCTCAATTTCAAGGCTAACACTGAATAGGCTTAGGTGGATCAGTTTTGTCATGCTCCTACTCACACTGTTTCTGTTGCCCTTTGACTTTATGTATATTAGTATTTTTGCATGATCACAACTTGCCTTGGATCACTTCCGAAATGGACATAACCTGTATCGAGGATTTTGGTCTTGACTTTGTAAAGCTTTGGAGCCATTTGAGTTAGCATAGGGGCTGGCTGAAATGAATTGGTTAGAGAAGGTAGTTTAGAATTTTTTGGAATGTTAAGCAGTAGCATGTAGATTCATCATTAGCTTTGTGTAAATTATAACCATATTGACATGCTCAAAATTATGATCTGATCCAGGATTTCCAAAAAGAGATTATTATGTGAAATTATTAGTTTGTGGTATATTGAAGATGTTATTTTTAGTGAACTATGATTGAAGATGTTATTTTTATATATGAATAAGTTTTTTAATTTAAGATCATAAAATATTTTTATGTAAAAATGATTACTAAGTCTAATAATAATAATTTTTTTTAAATCTATTTTATCAAATCAATTAAACTTATATTTTATTATTAGACAGCGCTTAAAGAGAAAAGCGTTGTCTGAAGTGGGGAAAAATGCTGCCAAAAGGGGGGAATAGACAGCGCTTTTAAGAAAGTGCTGTCTAAAGTGATGCCTAAAAGATGATCAAAAGCGCTGTCTAATGAAAAAGCGCTGCTAAAGGGGTACTGACAAAAGCGCTGTCTAATGCAAAAGCGTTGTCTAATGCAAAAGCGCTGTCTAAAGTGGACATATAGCAGCGCTTTTAAAGTCAAAAGGCTGCCTAAAGGGGGTCTTTAGCAGCGCTTTCAAGGTGAAAAAAAGCGCTGCCTTTACCTACGGCAGCGGGGGAATAGACAGCGCTTTAAAGCGCTGCCTAAAGCCAAAAAAAGCGCTGTCTTTTTACTTGTTTGGCGTAGTGTTACGCATGAATAAATTGAGATTGTGATTTGGAACACGGGTTTATCATTTATAAAAAACGTGGGTTTAGAATTTGGATATGGAGATTTGAAACGGTATCAAAGAACATGGGTTATTGATTTAGAAAATAAAAATGTATGGCTAGTTGACCTGGTAATGAAACACGGGTTTGAATTAATACGTTGGTGAAAGAAGAAGTTTTTTTTGGATTTATTTTATTTAATATATTTAATATTTAATAATAATTAGTGTGTTTAATCGGTTTAAATCAACTAAAAAGTAGGAAACAATGAAAGTAGTTTTTTTTAGGGTTTATTTCATTTAATATATTTAATAAATTAATAATTAGTAATAAAACATGGTGACAATGAAAGTAGTTTGAGAAAATAATAAATACCATAAATTAAATTATGTAATTAAATATAATGATAAACTATTATTAAATCTTACTCTAAATCCTCAAGAACAATGTTAATCAGCTATAATTTTTTCCATTCTTTGGAGTTTGTTTTATGTTGTCCTTTTCCACAACATGTGCAATTACATCTGTTAAATTTAAGAAAAAAATTACATTTAAATTGAGCCAAATGAATTATAAAATTTGTTTTTGTAAATTCATAAATAAATGTGAAAGTAAATATAAAATAATATAACATAATATATATACATATCAAGTAATTTATCACCATTTGTAGCTGAGAGGATATATGAAAAAGCAACTAAATCAAAATGATTTGTTGGAATTTCATTCGCAACTATGTTACTGCATTTTGTAGCTCCCATAAAGTTCAATTTGAACTTTTGTGTTGTTGCTTTGAATTTCATTTCTGGCAACTAAGACAGTTTCAATTAAATAAGTAGAACCTTCCTATAAGGATTCTTGAAACTGTGTGATAAGTCCTTTCTTCACTATACCCTGAATCTTTCCATACTACAATGAAAAAAAAGATGAAAATACAAAAAAAAATCAATATAGATTGTAAATATTATTATGAAATTTAAAATGTAAAATATTATACCTTTTCGTCAAGTAGAATCATCTCCAAACTGTTTGTTTCAGATGGATTTTTAAATTCAGGTAGAGTCCACATATGAATGATTCGAACTTTCAAATTCCAATCAGTCTTTCCAGCATGAATGTTATCAATGAAAGTAATTATAGGAAGTGCTATTGAACAAACTATGGAAAAGAAAGCTGAATATTGGAGAGATGAATTTATACCGATTTGGTGGATTAGAACTGAATTTATACCAATTTGGTGGAGGAGTTACGCATGAATAAAATGAGATTTTGATTTGGAACACGGGTTTATGATCTATAAAAAACGTGGGTTTAGAATTTGGATGTGGGGTTTTGAAACAATATCAAGGAACGTGGGTTTGTGATTTAGAAAATAAGAATATATGGTTAGTTGACCTGGTAATGAAACATGGGTTTGAATTAATACGTTGGTGAAAGAAGAAGTTTTTTTAGGATTTATTTTATTTAATAAATTTAATATTTCATATTAATTAATGTGTTTAATCGGTTTAAATCAACTAAAAAGTAGGAAACAATGAATGTAGTTTTTTTAGGGTTTATTTCATTTAGTATATTTAATAAATTAATAATTAGTAATGAAACGTGGTGACAATGAAAGTAGTTTGAGAAAATAATATATACCATAAATTAAATTATGTAAATAAATATAATGATAAACTATTATTAAATCTTACTCTAAATCCTCAGGAACAATGTTAATCAGCTTGTAGTTTTTTCCATTCTTTGAAGATTGTTTGATGTTGTCCTTTTCCACAATATGTGAAATTACAACTGTTAAATTTTAGAAAAAAATTACATATAAAATGAGCCAAATGAATTATAAAATTAGTTTTTATAAATTCATAAATAAATGTGAAAGTAAATATAAAATAATATGACATAATATATATACATACCAGGTAATTTATAACCATTTGTAGCTGAGAGGATATATGAAAAAGCAACAAAATCAAAATGAATTGTTGGAATTTCATTCGCAACTATGTTAATGCACTTTGCAGCTCCCATAACGTTCAATTTGAACTTGTGTGTTGTTAGTTTGAATTTCATTTCATTTGTGGCAACTAAGACAATTTCAATTAAATAAGTATAACCTTCCTTTAAGGATTCTTGAAACTGTGTGATAAGTCCTTTCTTCACTATAGCCTGAATCTTTCCATACTTTAATGAAAAAAGATGAAAATAGAAAAAAATAAATATAGATTTTAAATATTATTATGAAATTAAAAATGTAAAATATTTATACTTTTTCGTCAGGTAGAATCATCTCCGAACTGTTTGTTTCAGATGGATTTTTGAATTCAGGTTGAGTCCACATACGAATGATTCGAACCTTCAAATTCCAATCAATCTTTCCAGCGTGAATGTTATCAACGAAAGTAATTATAGGAAGTTCCATTTAATAAACTATGGAAAAGAAAGCTGAATATTGGAGAAATGAATTTATACCAATTTGGTGGAGGAGAACTGAATTTATACCAATTTGGTGGAGGAGTTATGCATCAATAATATGAGATTGTGATTTGGAACACAGGTTTATGATTTATGAAAAACGTGGATATAGAATTTAGATGTGGGGTTTTGAAACAAGTATCAAAGAACATGGGTTTGTGATTTAGAAAATAAGAGTGTATGGTTAGTTGACCTGGTAATGAAACATGGATTTGAATTAAGACCTTAGTGAAAGAAGTAGTTTTTTTAGGATTGATTTTATTTAATATATTTAGTATTTAATAATAATCAGTCTGTTTAATCGGGTTAAATCAACTAAAAAGTAGGAAACAACGAAAGTAGTTTTTTTTAGGGTTTATTTCATTTAATATATTTAATAAATTAATAATTAGTAATGAAACGTGGTGACAATGAAAGTAGTTTGAGAAAATAATATATACCATAAATTAAATTATGTAATTAAATATATTGATAAGCTATTATTAAATCTTACTCTAAATCTTCAAGAACAATGTTAATCAGCTTGTAGTTTTTTCCATTCTTTGGAGTTTGTTTGATGTTTTCGTTTTCCACAATATGTGCAATTACATCTGTTAAATTTAAGAAAAAAATTGCATATAAATTGAGCCAAATGAATTATAAAATTTGTTTTTGTAAATTCTTAAATAAATGTGAAATTATATATAAAATAATATAACATAATATATATACATACCAAGTAATTTATCACCATTTGTAGCTGAGAGGATATATGAAAAAGCAACAAAATCAAAATGAATTGTTGGAATTTCATTCGCAACTATGTTACTGCACTTTGTAGCTCCCATAAAGTTCAATTTGAACGACAGCAGCTAATATGCATAAACATTTACTTATGCATGGTGCATAAGTTAATCTAAGCCCTTGGATCAATATTTCCATCTAATGGCTAGAAATCACCATATATATATTTACTAAAAACAAAAAAAAAAGTTTTGCTGATTGTTTTCCTTCTCAATTCAACGATACATCTTTTTCTTCTCATCTCACCACCGTCGCCACCGCCTGCACCGTCGCCACCGCCAATCTCCGTCGATCATCACCGTCTTCATCCTTCCTTCTCAACACATCACCACTGTTGCCATGCTTCCTTCCCAACACCTCATCACCGTCGCCTTTCTTCGCCGACATCATTAACTCGTTCCGGTGATTCCTCACAGCTCACTTTCATCCACGAAATCATAGGTATTGGATTTTACACTTGCTAAATTGAATTTTAGATGATTCACACTTCAATTTTTGAATTTCTATAGAACTGATTGTTTCACCTAATTCAACAATTCATTGAGTAATGTATGTACTGTGGTTGAGTAGTGTTACTATTCCATGAGTAATGTATATTTTGATAGAATAACCTTGCATACTTCCATGAGTAATGTGCAATATATTTTGATACCTACTGTATAATATTAAATTGAATTTTAGAATTCCCACTTCAATTTCTGATTTCTTTCTTGCAATATGTAATTACCTAATGCGAGAATTCGTCGAGTAATGTGTAATATGGTTGAGTAATGTTAGGATTCCATGAGTAATGTGCAATATATTTTGATAGAATAACCTTGACTGTGTAATATTGAATATGCATATCTATCTTTCTTATTATTAAAGTTGTAATTTGTATTTTGTAGGTTGTGTTGCTAATGGACGAGATACCGTCTTCCACAAATGTCACTCAAGATGTTGGTTCAATCTCCGATGAAAATAAAGAATCGTGGCAACATTTTGTCTTCCACGACCTTTCATCAATCAAGGATTTCTATGCTAAATACGCTCATGAAAAGGGATTTAGCGTGAGAAGAAATTTGCACTCCTTCTTTGATTCTCGTAACAAAAAAACGGACATTGTGCAATATATCCGTTATGTTTGTAACAAGCATGGTTTCAAGCACGGAAGTCGGGCGGATCCTAAGAACAAGACAAACTCGGATACTCCTGTTCTCATTGAATATCAGAAACAGAAAGAACTTCCCGAGGAAAGGACTGGTTGCCCAGCTAGTATTTCGTTGAAGTATGATTCCAATGTTAAAGGTTATCACATATACAAATGGAATGTTACTCATAACCACCCTCTCCATAAACCCGAGCATTCGCATTACTTGAGATCGGCTCGAGAGATTAGTGAGCCTCAAAAACAACTTGCTATAATAAATTCAAAATCAGGCATGTCTGTAAGATCCTCCTTTCAAGTTATGCGTCAAATAGCTGGTGGTTCAAAGAACCTTGGGTATTGCTTCCAAGATTTAAAGAACTTTCTCACCACTGTTCGACAAAAGGAAATGGTTATTGGTGATGCAACTATTATCCAAGAATATCTTAGAAACGAAGCTTTGAGGAACCCATCATTTTATTATGATATCCAAGTAGATTCTGAAGAGAACATAGCTAGTATTTTCTGGTCAGATGCAATCATGCAGCAAGACTATGAATTATTTGGTGATCTCATCAGTTTCGACACAACTTATCGAACAAATACGGAGTATCGCCCATTAGGTATGTGTTCTATTCATTTCACTACTATTATATCAAGCTTCCATTTTATTTTGTAATTATCAGTGCATTGATATATTCTCTCTACCATATTTATTATTACATCATTATATATTAGTATAAAGATATATTCACTTTTTTTACTTTCCCCTTTTAATTTATTGTCTGTAGTTAATATATGATTCAATGTATGTAGTTAGTTTTTCATGTGAAAATGGTGGAAAATTAACAGATTTATGATTACTAGGGTTTTCTGGGACTATGATCAAATGTTCTTTTATTCAATTGCTACTTGATAAGGTTTAATTAGTAGCTTGGTGGATATTTTATTTTCTGTGCCAATTACTCTTTACTTTGAAGTCAGTGGTGAGTTTTTTTTCTGTTCAAGGGTATGAGCTTTACCTTTTATTTTGGTCACTGGTTAATGATGTAGAGCTGTATTATTAACAATAACTTATGTTCAACCTTGTACTTTTTGAAACAGTGTTGATTTTAATTATATCACAACCTAATGATTTGCAAAACATTACGATAGTTTTCCATTTTCTTTGAAAATATATCTCCCGAATTCTAGTTATCAAGATTATTAACACATTAAACATCTGCAGGTATAATAAGTAGGGCTGAGTATAAAGTGCTAATATTAGTATAAAGATATATTGATAACATCCTTTGTTTTAGGTATGACACTGCTTTTATATTGATAACATCAATTGTTTTAACTTTTTCGTGATATGTTTTTGTCACACATACCAGCTCCGTTTCTTGGATTTGACAACCACCGTAAGAGTGTATTATTTGGTTGTGCCCTGCTCTACGACGAGACTTCAGCAAGTTTTGATTGGTTGTTTACCACTTTCCTGAAGTGCATGAAAAATAAGAAACCCATTACAATTTATACAGACCAAGCTTCTGCTTTGATGAAGTCAGTTCCAAACATCTTCCCCGATGTCTTCCATGGGTTGTGTTCTTGGCACATGGGGGAGAATGCAAAGTCCAACTTAGGCTCTCGTTGCAATGGTGCATTTCTTGACGAACTACATCACTTGGTTTCGAATGTTGATGATGAGGCAGAGTTTGACTTCAATTGGAATAAGATGCTTCAAAATTGTTTTGGTGGTAAAGCCACTTCTGAATTTACTTGGCCTGTCCAGATTCATCGTAATCGTACTCAATGGTCTTCTGCTTGGGTGAAATCATACTTCACTGCCGGTTTGAAGACCACACAGTTAAGCGAGTCGTTCAATGCCTTTCTTCGCCACTTTCTTCAGCCAGACCACTCACTTGTGCAATTCTTTATCCATTTCAATGTTATGGTTGAGAAAATGCGAGATAATCATGCTGATTGTGATTTCAAGGCTGCCAATACTAGGCCAAGAAACAATTATCCTAACAGCCAACTCATGAGGTCCGTTGTCGCCAAGTATACTCCAGCATCGTTTGCATTCATTCACAAGCAATATGATCTTTCTTTCAAATATTATTATGAGGAGGACATGTCAAGAAGTTCAATTTCTAATAGAGTTTTCAAAGTGTTCACAATTCAACTTGTTCGTGATGCCGATGAGATGGATTTTGATAATGATGCCGCTGCGAATGTTTATATGTCGGTCGAAGAAGTTCCAGAAAACCTTCTTCCTAATGATCAAGATCCTTTGCGACTTGATGAGAGGGTTGTTACGGTAGATATTGGGAACAAGATTTTTACTTGTACCTGTCGGATGTTCGAGAACCGGGGATTCTTATGTCGCCATGTTTTCAAGATATTAGACTTCTTAGGGAGTTCTATCCAATACCAGTCCTTGAAGTCCATACCTGACCACTACATATTGAAGCGTTGGACTAAAGGAATTCGTCCATCCCTTGATGCTTTAAAACCCATCAGTATTGGAGGTATTCAAGATACTACTTTTGCACAAAGATATCAACAAGCTTCTGGTGTTATGCTTCAGATTATAACCCGTGTTTGCATGGACCCTGATGCGTGCCAATTTTTTCTTAATGCTGCAATTGAATGTGGGAAGCAAGCGGAAGAGTTGATTGTTGCTAAAGGTGTTTCCGGTCAACCTTCATCTTCCAGGTCTGCATCTTGCAAAGATACTAGTGTTGCTGAACCTCTTGTAGTTGATTCTAGTGTAAAAAAGTTCAAAAAGAGACCCAATCCAATCAGGGCTAAGAAACGGCTCAAAAGTGATTATGAGTTAGCTAGGGAGAGAAAAAGATTCATCGCACAGCGGAAGAAACAAAAGAAAGAAGATGATGCTGCAAAATTAGCTTTAACAATCACCAATGTTGATTGATTTTCATTATTTCTTTCCATTGTTTTAGACTATTATATTTCAGTCTACTATTTCAAATTTTCATCATACTGTAACCAGAATTTTATATTTCATTCTACAATTTGATTGTTTTAGTTATTGCCAATTTAGCTTCTGCTACATACTATTGAATTTGCTTAAAGTAATAACTTTGGATAGGCAAACTTATTTCTCATTTAATAACCACATGAAGTACTTAATGCAATAGCTCTTTTCTGTATTTTCAATCTCTCTGTTGCACATGCAGAATGCCTTTGAAATAAATGGCTTCATGTGTTTGTTTAGATTTAATTATAATAAGCCTTAAGATGGTTATGATCTATGATCCAGGCAATTGGACATTACTGCAATGAGATACAGTTTTTGAACCTTGGATGGTGTGAACAAATCTGTATGAATTTATGGTAGGGCATCATACATAGACTTTCAAATCTGTATGGTTTTATGGAAGGATGTTAATATGATGTTGAATTTCTTTGATTTGTATTTTTCTAAATGAGAAATGCACTTCTAGAAATTGATTTTTATGGAGTGATTTGAAGGAAAATGGAATCTGTACCGGTAAAAGAAACTTTAATAAAGATAGCTATTTTACAAACAGCAAATTTGCTATGATACACGTGAACTTTAATAAAGAAATGCTCTTTTCATGATTTGACTATGAAACAGTGAAAAGGTCCAAAATAGAGTTGGTAGAACATGTATTTATATCCAATGAAAATGTATTGATTTCAAATTTTAATTTCCAGGTTCTTAAATTCTAGAGCCACCTGTAGTACATTCATACAGAGAGATTTTCACCATGGCTAATCGATTACATAGTTTGCCATGTGCTGTAGTCAAGTGCATTATCATTTGATTAAATGTTATGTATGGTATGCCCATGTAATTTGATGACAAGGTAATTACAACAAACAACAAAATATTAATTTCAGTAATATCATCCAATGAAATATTGACAAGGACTGAATTTTGGTTTTGTATTCCATAGGCATATGGATTATTTGCCTTTGTAAACTACACATACTCATTAGCCAAATGCCCAAAAACAATTAAAAGAATACGTTCAGCCCAAATAACTAAGTTCCTCACGGTCTTTTACACGTAGAAAATGCATGTTCTCTAGAAAGTGAGACATCGTTGCAGAGCAAACAAATATTATTAACATTGAGAATCCGCATCAATATGGAACAGGACAGTAGCTTTAAAGAAACAATTTGTCCAAATTTAAGCTTAAAGAAACAATTTGCTCATACAAGTCAAACTTAATCAATTCTAGAAACCAACATTCTTACTACACAATTCAATATAGAGTTTTTTTCCTTTTTGTCCTATGTTTTTTTGTCTTCTTCCCGGCTTCTTTCTCAAGGACTTGTGCCATAGAACATTCTTCCTCTTCTTCACCCAAGTTAGGGGCTGACTTCTTTGTCTTCACCTTTTTTTTGTTCTTCTCTGCTTCTTTCTCCAAGTCATCCTCCATAGCACATGCAGCCTCTTCTTCTGCCAATGTCAGAGCTAACTTTGTCAAGTTTTGAAGCAGCTCATTGTCCTCACGCTTCAAGATGTCTAGCAACACTTTTACTCTTTGAATCTCCATGAAATCATCTTGCTCTTCATTTGTCATCATATCCCAATGCTTAAAAAAAATCCCAAATTGCAGCTTGCTTGCTATCCCATTTCTCAATATATGTCAGAACAAATAGCCCGCATGATTTCCTATCATGTTGTAAAGGCAATTTCACATCCTCCCAACTCCATTGACTAAAGTCTATAGGTTCATTTCTCTTAGCATTTATCAACTCCATCCCATATCTCACTTTCCACTTCCCCCAGTTGTCCCATTCATCTTCTTTTTGAAATGTGAACCTTTCACAACTATTCAGAAATCCGAACCTCTGTTCTTTGAAATCAATCACATATGCAGCATAGTGACTCTTCAAATAAACTGGGAAAAACCACTGTAATGATGAAAAGAAATCATGAGTACAATAATCAACATGGAACTTAATACTATCAAAACAGATGACTCAATACAGATTACTCAATACAGATTACTCAGTACAGATTACTCAATACTATCAACAATTGAGAAGTTAGGTATATATGCATCCACAATTCCAACCAGAAGTATGTATTGTTGTTACACACGTAGACACATGCTAGAAACTTGAAACACTGTTTTTATTCAAAACAAAATATCCAACCAACCTTTCATCTACATCACATATATGTTCTTTAACACTTTATCTTAATATGGATAGGTTAGTTCAAGGTCCACCATTTGCAAGATAAATCTCTAAACCCCCTAATATTGATATTTGAGACCCAAGTGCAACATCTTCTACAGTAATTAATAATGTTCTGATTTGCATACAAATCTAGCTAGGTACATACATATATGGAACAAGTTAAGGGAAGCTACTAGTACTATTTACTACATAGTACATAGAGACTTTATGGAGTATATTGTTAATTGACATCAGATAATAAATTAATTACTTTACTGTAATGATGAAAATAATTCATGAGTACAATAATCAACATGGAACTTAATACTATCAAAACAGATTACTCAATACAGATTACTCAGTACAGATTACTCAATACAGATTACTCAATACTATCAACATATTAATCAAAACAGATTGCTATAGCTAACCTTGTAATTAATCAAAACAGATTACTACTCAATACTATCAACATATTACTTAAACATTATTGAATATTATCCTACATATTTTCTATGCACAGTAACTTGCGCCTATTTAAACTATGTATACTATTATGTAGATGTAACGCCGCAACAATATATTTACAATATGTTCAATACTAGCACAAATATTAAGCAAAAATGTACTTACATATTCAGGATTTTCCATGTCTATATCATTCAAATCCATGTATTTGAGCTGTCTTACTAAATCTTCTGCATACTCGGCCACTACACGGGCTTCTCTATGATCCTTTTTGCGTCTAGTGATCTTGACGCCATGCTCAAACTATGTGCAAATAATTATAACAAAATACATTTAATATGGGAATTTAAACAATGAAGATATTGTAAATTTTAGTTAATTAAAACTAATCAACATGTGATACTTACTTCATATGTAACCGGGAATATGAACCTTTTCATCTTTCCTTTCATCATCTCTTTTTTATTCAAGAAACTAAAATAGTTTCCAATGACATCCCCCTCTAACTTACAATCCTTCTTGAGACAAAATAAGGATCCCCTGTTAAGGTTGTCTAACATCTTGCATTTGTCTTGGAACAATACCTCCCTTCATGTTAAAATCATTATCAATTAGAGATGAAATATAATGAATCTCATTTAAAAATTGAAGTTAAAAAAATATTAAATGGCTGGAATTAAAAAATCAACGTACATAGCTCCTCCATTTGCTTCTGCCAATGTCCACGCATAGTTGACCAATTGTGTGTCTTCCTCACTCAATTTCGCCTTTTTCATTTGCATTACATATGGGGATCTAAAGTATTGTGACAATGCTGAGATCCTTTTTGGAAGCGGAAACTGTTCATTTTGTGGTATGTTCTCCAAAAGTGTGTATGTTGCCACATCAGATGGTGACTTTCTACTTTCTTCCACTGGTAATACTACTTCCAATGATATAGGAGTACTGAATCCTAGACTAAAAGAAGGCTGACCCCAATCAGAATCATTCATCTCAGCTGTATCACCATGCTTCTCTTGACTTTCTTTTTCAGGCTGATTTGCATCATCTTCTTTTCCGGGCTGTTCTGCATCATCCTCTTTATCAACTAAATTTGCAGCTTGTTCTTCAAGCCCATGATCCGAATCATCATCCTTGTCTTCACTCTTAACCAATTCAGGACTTGCATTTCTAGGCTCATGTGCAGCATCCTCTTTATCTCCAACTTCTTTTCCCGTATTAGAACGATGCTCCTTTTCTCCAACTTCTTTTCCTTTTCTCATTGAAGACTCAACTTCCTCTGCCTGTTTGACCCAATAAGTCTTCCAATCAGCCCAAAACTTCAGCTTTTCATCACAAATTTTTATTTGTTTTTTAGCCTGCAATGTACATAAAAGCACTCAAATCAATAGCCACATATTACTCAAACTAAGCATGTATAGCCACATATTAAACATGTACTCTCAAACAGTAATACTGAATACTAAAATAACAATGAATAGCCATATATTATGCAATACTCAATACTCAAACTGTAACACTCAATACTGAATATTAAAATAACAATGAATGGTCATATATTACACAATACTCGATACTCAAATAACAATGAATGGCCATATACTAAGCATTACTCAATACTCAATACTGCTAATATATTACACTACTAAATTTGAATATTGAGTATTTCGTTCAGATATACCTCTTCTAATGCGTAGTCTTGTGGAGCCAAATGAGCCTCCATCATTTCATCATCCACATTTTGTGTCTTTCGCTTTTTCCCTTTTCTTTAGATCACTTTCTCTCTACTACGTTTTGCAGTCTCAGCAATTTTGTCATGCATCACTTCATCATCCATGTCTTTTGCTGCCATACTACTTTTTGGAATATCACAATCTTGTTTTATCAAGAATGATCACCTTGTTGAAACCTCCCTTCTCCTTTATTTTCTTCAACTCCAAGCTCACATTGCCATCCTCCCAATTTCCACAACTTGGTGCTTTTTCAACTATTTTCTTCTGTTTGGTTGTTTGCACCATATCTAAAAAATGTACCTACAATGAAGACATTAAATTTGATTATTAAATAAAATTTAAAGAGGATACATTCAATGAAAACAATATTTTAATAGATTACATACTAGAAGAAAGTGGAAGTCTGCTTTCCCAAAACATGCATCTTTCTTAATCCCTCCGTTGGCATGTTGAATTAAGTGTTGACACCAGTTGTAGTTACTAACTTTCTTTACTTCGCTCAACACTGTAGCATAGTTCAAACTAATCAAATATGAAGTAGTAGGGCAAAGAATGGTTCCGATAGCCAATAATATAAAACCTTTTGCCCAAGCTTTGTTCTTTGTGATTTCAAACTTCATCAATTTTTCATACAAAACATTGGTATGTATGTGGATCATACTATCATAAGCCTCCCCTATGTACCCGAGCTGCTCCTTAAATTTCTTCAACTTTTCTTTATTTGATTTGTCAACCTTTTCCAAATCAATTATCTTCTTACCCCTTGGCAAATCATATACCCTCTTCACATCTTCTTCTCCAACAGTAATTCTTGCATTTTCATTGACAATCGTTCCCCTATGTTTGTCAAAGTTATTTAAAATCCAGCTTACAAATACCCCTGGGATAATGGTGATGTTCAGTTTCAACAATCCGCCAAATCCATATTCCTTAATATACTTCTCTTTCTTAATACAGTCTTCTTTCTTCCTAGGATCTTTCTTTCCCTCGTTCAACAACAAAACTAATTCTGTCAGCTTCTTAGGAAAACACCTATGCAATATCCTTGATGAAGTTTTTTTGCTTTTCTTATTTCTCATGTCAGCAATTCCATCCTCTTCCTCTTCTGTCCCAACTGCAGCAGTATGATCATTTAAGTCTTCCTCTTCTGTTGTCTCAACATCTTCTGAATGGTCATTGTTGTCAATTCGTGCCGCAGATCTTGTTCTCATATCTGTCCATACAACATATTACTCAATAACAAGAACAGAAAGCAAGGAACAGAATATTACTCAAATCCAAAAACAGATTACTCAATATTACTAACATATTACTCAAATCCAAAAACAGATTACTCAATATTAACAACATATTACTCAAATCCAAAAACAGATTACTCAATATTAACAACATATTACTCAAATCCAAAAAATTACTACTAGCTTTGTTCCATATTTTTGGTTATAGTTCAAGAAAGAAGTACACACACAGGAATTACTTGTTAACACGTTTCCTTCAAAAACTGTTTTTCCTTGTGAATGAGTCACAATGTACTTATGAAGCTGACATGAATAGCCCCTTAGATGTTCTAATTCAAGATTACTTTGAAGATCCTGTGTTTGATTACCAACAGACAAGTGCAAAGTTGATAACTCTGTCACTGTTTTTGGACCTAGTTGTTTGCATAATTCAAAAACTACAGCAGCCCTGCTATTGTCAGATACGTATTCGCAACTAAGATGTTCTAATACGTAGTACGGCAGGGCCTCCCAAAAAAATTTATGATATGACTATTCTAAACTTAAATATTAACAACATATTACTCAAATCCAAAAACACATTATTCAAATACTTACTTCTATGCGATATCCTTGATGAAGTTTTTTTGCTTTTCTTATTTCTCATGTCAGCAAATCCATCCTCTTCCTCTTCAGTCCCAACTGCAGCAGTACGATCATTTAAGTCTTCCTCTTCTGTTGTCTCAACATCTTCTGAATGGTCATTGTTGTCAATTCGTGCCGCAGATCTTGTTCTCATATCTGTCCATACAACATATTACTCAATAAGCAAGGAACAGAACATACTACAATAAGATGTCATACTAAGATGTCATACTACAATCCTAGATACTTATGTAGAATTGCTCACTCAAATTCAAATACAGCATGCTATTCTAGATTCACAAAGAAAAAATAAAAATATACAAGCATTTGTTAACAATTTATCTATTTGAAGCATGCTATTTTGTTCCGAAAGTTTCAGATTATAGACACATATGAGAACAAGACACATAGATAAAACTATCTAACACGTGTCAAACGATAAAAAAACATATGTAATTACTTCACACGTGTCATTACTTTTCTTGAGTAACTCAACAATTTATTGTGTAACTCAACATGAATTATTAAGTTGTCACAATTACTTGAGTAAAAAAGATTATCACAACATATTACTCAACAAGTATTATGGGAGAAGAACAAGTATTATCAGCAGCAACAAGTATTACTTGAAAAATAGATAGCTAATCCGAATTTAAATCAAAACTTAAAGACATGCTGCATTTGAGGTAGAAAATTTGGGACTGAAATATGATTCAACAAAATCTAAGCACTTAAACAATATTTGATGTGCTCGTCTACTCAATATACTATTTCAATCTTCTATTCACAATGCGCCTGTCTAGAAGCTGGACAATAGTTTGTATACTGATTGTTCTACTTATAGACTCTTCCTTGACAAACTAAGACAACAGTCAACTAACAGTAACTGCAGATAATTTGCCCAGGATTGTTTACAAACTTAACTAGACTAAATGATAAATGTGTTATTATTGACAATCTTTGTTCAAGGTTCAACAAAGTTCAAGAATCAAGATAAGACAAAACATAATCTATTGTTCTGCAATAAGAACCGTCAATCGACTCAAACCTGACACGATCTAAATTTGAGCATGCTATAAATGCGGCCCATCACAGGCAATACATAAATCATTGTCCTTACTCTCTATGTACATGGAATACTCAATACCCTTGTGTTACTGCCTTTTCTGCTTCCAATCACTATATATACAGCAATGCTGACATTTAAGCATGCCTTTTTAAGTACCACTGTCTGTATCTGTGATTTACCTCAATAAATATGCTTACAAGAGAGACTTTATGTGATTACCTTACAACTGACTCCATAATGAATACTACCCATTCTTAGACCCTATCACTGTGGGAGCTGAATAGCACTGGCTGCATTAAATCTACTTACTGATAGGCCATGCACTCATATTTACTAGATCCATTAAGCTCTGGCTGCCTTAAATCTACTTACTGATAGGCCATACACTCATATTTACTAGATCCTGCCATGCATCCTTATGAGCATGGCCTACAATTAATAACTATCTAAATTTGAGCATGCTATAAATGCGGCCCATCACCAACGCGAAAAACAATGAAATTGGTTTTGAGCTGTCCTACCAACCAGTGTTTACTTAGGAAATATCAAGTTGCTCATCAAAAATCGGGGCAGACATACCTAGCAGTGGCCTCCTCACAAATTCGTGTAAATATACATGTCGTTCACGAGGAATCTAGAATTAATGAGCTATGGATTCTATACAAAGTACAAAACAAAGCCATAACAAAATTGATTTGAATACAAGTTTCAGGAGTGATACCTAAAAGATTTTTTAAGCGCTATTACTGAAGAAAAGCCATTAGGTAAAAAAAAAGTGTAAAGCATCATATTGTGCATATTAACAACTGGGTAAACAAAATGAGCCAAAAAGTGTTCCAACAATTTGTGCTCATAGTAGACCACTCATTACTCAATACATATTACTCTATTTCATACATATTACTCAAATCAGTCTATCAATAACTCAGTAAGTTACATATAGTGCTCATAGTAGACCACTCATTACTCAATACATATTACTCTATTTCATACATATTACTCAAATATAGCAAAATCATGACCTAATCTAACCTAATCGTAGTAACTAAAACACAAATTGAAACAAAATCGTGACCTAATCGGAAGAAAGTTTTAATCTTACCTAGATGATGATGGTGAAGGTGCTGCGATGGTGGTGGCGGCGGCGAGAGAGAGAGTGCGATGGTGGTGGTGGCGGCGAGAGAGAGAGAGAGTGTGCGATGGTGGTGGTGGCGGCGAGAGAGAGAGTGCGATGGTGGTGGTGGTGGCGGCGAGAGAGAGAGAATCCGAAGCCCCAAAATCGTGAGAGAGCGAGAGAATGAAATTAGGTTTCCTCTTTAGCAAATATCTTATATATGCCTAATATACACCGTAGGATTAAAATGTTGATCCAAGGGCAGAGATTATTCTATGCATGGTGCATAGATTATTCTCTATGCACAGTAACTTGACCCAATTTGAACTTGTGTGTTGTTGGTTTGAATTGCATTTCATTTATGGAAACTAAGACAGTTTCAGTTAAATAAGTAGAACCTTCCTTTAAGGATTCTTGAAACTATGTGATAAGTTCTTTCTTCACTATAGCCTGAATCTTTCCATAGAATGAAAAAAAAGATGAAAATACCAAAAAATCAATATAGATTGTATATATTATTATGAAATTAAAAATGTAAAATATTTTTACCTTTTCGTCAATGTCATACCCCAAATTTGTCCTACCCCTGAACTTCTAACTGGCTTAGGCTTTGCATTCATGTACATACACCACTTAGGGCATAATTCATACCCAGGCATGCATATCATTGGTACCATTCAAAGGCTAGCAAGAAAAAACTCCATTGCAAAGAAGTTTGATCAGAGAATGAGAAAACTGAGGTATAATCATGTGGCTCCATGTTCATTGAGGTCCTCCCGGATTGGGGTGTCTCTCTGCTTCAAATCAGGGCATTGATTGAAGAGCGTAAGCTTGCAAATTATCTGGTTCCTTAAAACAGGGTTTCTTTGACCAAAGTCAACCAGTTGACTTTCTGGTCAACAGTTAATCAGGAATGGTTTCTATGTGTGGAAAGCTTCTCATACTGACTATGTGGATGCGTTTGTTTGACTGGATTTGACTGGAAGAGATTTAATCGGGAATTTCATCAATAGCCGGAA